>NW_028155505.1:0-103346 GCF_963514095.1 Eutrigla gurnardus
ATGTCCCACCGAGATCAACACATTTAAGTCATAACAGCACTCTGGAGTGGATCTTCTTTCAATTCAATGTGATTCCAGTGTCTTTGAACACAAAATGGCGTCTAAACATCAAATAAGTGCAAAACAATGCTTTTACAAGTATAATGTGGTGAAAAGGCTGTAATAGCTGTTTCACGCAGGGAAGAGGCTTTTAAGCTGTTATTTGCAGGTAACACACGTTTTAACCACTATTGCAGTGTCAGTTGTCAAATAAGCTGCATTCTTCAATGTCCCACCGAGATCAACACATTTAAGTCATAAAAGCACTCTGGAGTGGATCTGCTTTCGTTTCAATGTGATTCCAGTGTCTTTGAACACAAAATGGCTTCTAAACATCAAATAAGTGCAAAACAATGCTTTTACAAGTTTAATGTGGTGAAAAAGGTGTAATAGCTGTTTAAAGCAGGGCTGTTATTTGCAGGTAACACACGTTTTAACCACTATTGCAGTGTCAGTTGTCAAATAAGCTGCATTCTTCAATGTCCCACCGAGATCAACACATTTAAGTCATAACAGCACTCTGGAGTGGATCTTCTTTCGTTTCAATGTGATTCCAGTGTCTTTGAACACAAAATGGCTTCTAAACATCAAATAAGTGCAAAACAATGCTTTTACAAGTTTAATGTGGTGAAAAGGCTGTAATAGCTGTTTCACGCAGGGCTGTTGTTTGCAGGTGACACACGTTTTAACCACTATTGCAGTGTCAGTTGTCAAATAAGCTGCATTCTTCAATGTCCCACCGAGATCAACACATTTAAGTCATAAAAGCACTCTGGAGTGGATCTGCTTTCGTTTCAGTGTGATATCAGTGTCTTTGAACACAAAATGGCGTCTAAACATCAAATAAGTGCAAAACAATGCTTTTACAAGTTTAATGTGGTGAAAAGGCTGTAATAGCTGTTTCACGCAGGGCTGTTATTTGCAGGTAACACACGTTTTAACCACTATTGCAGTGTCAGTTGTCAAATAAGCTGCATTCTTCAATGTCCCACCGAGATCAACACATTTAAGTCATAACAGCACTCTGGAGTGGATCTTCTTTCGTTTCAATGTGATTCCAGTGTCTTTGAACACAAAATGGCGTCTAAACATCAAATAAGTGCAAAACAATGCTTTTACAAGTTTAATGTGGTGAAAAGGCTGTAATAGCTGTTTCACGCAGGGCTGTTATTTGCAGGTAACACACGTTTTAACCACTATTGCAGTGTCAGTTGTCAAATAAGCTGCATTCTTCAATGTCCCACCGAGATCAACACATTTAAGTCATAACAGCACTCTGGAGTGGATCTTCTTTCGTTTCAATGTGATTCCAGTGTCTTTGAACACAAAATGGCTTCTAAACATCAAATAAGTGCAAAACAATGCTTTTACAAGTTTAATGTGGTGAAAAGGCTGTAATAGCTGTTTCACGCAGGGCTGTTGTTTGCAGGTAACACACGTTTTAACCACTATTGCAGTGTCAGTTGTCAAATAAGCTGCATTCTTCAATGTCCCACCGAGATCAACACATTTAAGTCATAAAAGCACTCTGGAGTGGATCTGCTTTCGTTTCAGTGTGATTCCAGTGTCTTTGAACACAAAATGGCGTCTAAACATCAAATAAGTGCAAAACAATGCTTTTACAAGTTTAATGTGGTGAAAAGGCTGTAATAGCTGTTTCACGCAGGGCTGTTATTTGCAGGTAACACACGTTTTAACCACTATTGCAGTGTCAGTTGTCAAATAAGCTGCATTCTTCAATGTCCCACCGAGATCAACACATTTAAGTCATAACAGCACTCTGGAGTGGATCTTCTTTCGTTTCAATGTGATTCCAGTGTCTTTGAACACAAAATGGCGTCTAAACATCAAATAAGTGCAAAACAATGCTTTTACAAGTTTAATGTGGTGAAAAGGCTGTAATAGCTGTTTCACGCAGGGCTGTTATTTGCAGGTAACACACGTTTTAACCACTATTGCAGTGTCAGTTGTCAAATAAGCTGCATTCTTCAATGTCCCACCGAGATCAACACATTTAAGTCATAACAGCACTCTGGAGTGGATCTTCTTTCGTTTCAATGTGATTCCAGTGTCTTTGAACACAAAATGGCTTCTAAACATCAAATAAGTGCAAAACAATGCTTTTACAAGTTTAATGTGGTGAAAAGGCTGTAATAGCTGTTTCACGCAGGGCTGTTGTTTGCAGGTAACACACGTTTTAACCACTATTGCAGTGTCAGTTGTCAAATAAGCTGCATTCTTCAATGTCCCACCGAGATCAACACATTTAAGTCATAAAAGCACTCTGGAGTGGATCTGCTTTCGTTTCAGTGTGATTCCAGTGTCTTTGAACACAAAATGGCGTCTAAACATCAAATAAGTGCAAAACAATGCTTTTACAAGTTTAATGTGGTGAAAAGGCTGTAATAGCTGTTTCACGCAGGGCTGTTATTTGCAGGTAAAACACGTTTTAACCACTATTGCAGTGTCAGTTGTCAAATAAGCTGCATTCTTCAATGTCCCACCGAGATCAACACATTTAAGTCATAACAGCACTCTGGAGTGGATCTTCTTTCGTTTCAATGTGATTCCAGTGTCTTTGAACACAAAATGGCGTCTAAACATCAAATAAGTGCAAAACAATGCTTTTACAAGTTTAATGTGGTGAAAAGGCTGTAATAGCTGTTTCACGCAGGGCTGTTATTTGCAGGTAACACACGTTTTAACCACTATTGCAGTGTCAGTTGTCAAATAAGCTGCATTCTTCAATGTCCCACCGAGATCAACACATTTAAGTCATAAAAGCACTCTGGAGTGGATCTGCTTTCGTTTCAGTGTGATTCCAGTGTCTTTGAACACAAAATGGCGTCTAAACATCAAATAAGTGCAAAACAATGCTTTTACAAGTTTAATGTGGTGAAAAGGCTGTAATAGCTGTTTCACGCAGGGCTGTTATTTGCAGGTAACACACGTTTTAACCACTATTGCAGTGTCAGTTGTCAAATAAGCTGCATTCTTCAATGTCCCACCGAGATCAACACATTTAAGTCATAACAGCACTCTGGAGTGGATCTTCTTTCGTTTCAATGTGATTCCAGTGTCTTTGAACACAAAATGGCGTCTAAACATCAAATAAGTGCAAAACAATGCTTTTACAAGTTTAATGTGGTGAAAAGGCTGTAATAGCTGTTTCACGCAGGGCTGTTATTTGCAGGTAACACACGTTTTAACCACTATTGCAGTGTCAGTTGTCAAATAAGCTGCATTCTTCAATGTCCCACCGAGATCAACACATTTAAGTCATAACAGCACTCTGGAGTGGATCTTCTTTCGTTTCAATGTGATTCCAGTGTCTTTGAACACAAAATGGCGTCTAAACATCAAATAAGTGCAAAACAATGCTTTTACAAGTTTAATGTGGTGAAAAGGCTGTAATAGCTGTTTCACGCAGGGCTGTTATTTGCAGGTAACACACGTTTTAACCACTATTGCAGTGTCAGTTGTCAAATAAGCTGCATTCTTCAATGTCCCACCGAGATCAACACATTTAAGTTATAACAGCACTCTGGAGTGGATCTTCTTTCGTTTCAATGTGATTCCAGTGTCTTTGAACACAAAATGGCGTCTAAACATCAAATAAGTGCAAAACAATGCTTTTACAAGTTTAATGTGGTGAAAAGGCTGTAATAGCTGTTTCACGCAGGGCTGTTATTTGCAGGTAACACACGTTTTAACCACTATTGCAGTGTCAGTTGTCAAATAAGCTGCATTCTTCAATGTCCCTACGAGATCAACACATTTAAGTCATAACAGCAGTCTGGAGTGGATCTTCTTTCGTTTCAATGTGATTCCAGTGTCTTTGAACACAAAATGGCGTCTAAACATCAAATAAGTGCAAAACAATGCTTTTACAAGTTTAATGTGGTGAAAAGGCTGTAATAGCTGTTTCACGCAGGGCTGTTATTTGCAGGTAACACACGTTTTAACCACTATTGCAGTGTCAGTTGTCAAATAAGCTGCATTCTTCAATGTCCCTACGAGATCAACACATTTAAGTCATAACAGCAGTCTGGAGTGGATCTTCTTTCGTTTCAATGTGATTCCAGTGTCTTTGAACACAAAATGGCGTCTAAACATCAAATAAGTGCAAAACAATGCTTTTACAAGTTTAATGTGGTGAAAAGGCTGTAATAGCTGTTTCACGCAGGGCTGTTATTTGCAGGTAACACACGTTTTAACCACTATTGCAGTGTCAGTTGTCAAATAAGCTGCATTCTTCAATGTCCCACCGAGATCAACAAATTTAAGTCATAACAGCACTCTGGAGTGGATCTTCTTTCGTTTCAATGTGATTCCAGTGTCTTTGAACACAAAATGGCGTCTAAACATCAAATAAGTGCAAAACAATGCTTTTACAAGTTTAATGTGGTGAAAAGGCTGTAATAGCTGTTTCACGCAGGGCTGTTATTTGCAGGTAACACACGTTTTAACCACTATTGCAGTGTCAGTTGTCAAATAAGCTGCATTCTTCAATGTCCCACCGAGATCAACACATTTAAGTCATAACAGCACTCTGGAGTGGATCTTCTTTCGTTTCAATGTGATTCCAGTGTCTTTGAACACAAAATGGCTTCTAAACATCAAATAAGTGCAAAACAATGCTTTTACAAGTTTAATGTGGTGAAAAGGCTGTAATAGCTGTTTCACGCAGGGCTGTTGTTTGCAGGTAACACACGTTTTAACCACTATTGCAGTGTCAGTTGTCAAATAAGCTGCATTCTTCAATGTCCCACCGAGATCAACACATTTAAGTCATAAAAGCACTCTGGAGTGGATCTGCTTTCGTTTCAGTGTGATTCCAGTGTCTTTGAACACAAAATGGCGTCTAAACATCAAATAAGTGCAAAACAATGCTTTTACAAGTTTAATGTGGTGAAAAGGCTGTAATAGCTGTTTCACGCAGGGCTGTTATTTGCAGGTAACACACGTTTTAACCACTATTGCAGTGTCAGTTGTCAAATAAGCTGCATTCTTCAATGTCCCACCGAGATCAACACATTTAAGTCATAACAGCACTCTGGAGTGGATCTTCTTTCGTTTCAATGTGATTCCAGTGTCTTTGAACACAAAATGGCGTCTAAACATCAAATAAGTGCAAAACAATGCTTTTACAAGTTTAATGTGGTGAAAAGGCTGTAATAGCTGTTTCACGCAGGGCTGTTATTTGCAGGTAACACACGTTTTAACCACTATTGCAGTGTCAGTTGTCAAATAAGCTGCATTCTTCAATGTCCCACCGAGATCAACACATTTAAGTCATAACAGCACTCTGGAGTGGATCTTCTTTCGTTTCAATGTGATTCCAGTGTCTTTGAACACAAAATGGCGTCTAAACATCAAATAAGTGCAAAACAATGCTTTTACAAGTTTAATGTGGTGAAAAGGCTGTAATAGCTGTTTCACGCAGGGCTGTTATTTGCAGGTAACACACGTTTTAACCACTATTGCAGTGTCAGTTGTCAAATAAGCTGCATTCTTCAATGTCCCACCGAGATCAACACATTTAAGTTATAACAGCACTCTGGAGTGGATCTTCTTTCGTTTCAATGTGATTCCAGTGTCTTTGAACACAAAATGGCGTCTAAACATCAAATTAGTGCAAAACAATGCTTTTACAAGTTTAATGTGGTGAAAAGGCTGTAATAGCTGTTTCACGCAGGGCTGTTATTTGCAGGTAACACACGTTTTAACCACTATTGCAGTGTCAGTTGTCAAATAAGCTGCATTCTTCAATGTCCCTACGAGATCAACACATTTAAGTCATAACAGCAGTCTGGAGTGGATCTTCTTTCGTTTCAATGTGATTCCAGTGTCTTTGAACACAAAATGGCGTCTAAACATCAAATAAGTGCAAAACAATGCTTTTACAAGTTTAATGTGGTGAAAAGGCTGTAATAGCTGTTTCACGCAGGGCTGTTATTTGCAGGTAACACACGTTTTAACCACTATTGCAGTGTCAGTTGTCAAATAAGCTGCATTCTTCAATGTCCCTACGAGATCAACACATTTAAGTCATAACAGCAGTCTGGAGTGGATCTTCTTTCGTTTCAATGTGATTCCAGTGTCTTTGAACACAAAATGGCGTCTAAACATCAAATAAGTGCAAAACAATGCTTTTACAAGTTTAATGTGGTGAAAAGGCTGTAATAGCTGTTTCACGCAGGGCTGTTATTTGCAGGTAACACACGTTTTAACCACTATTGCAGTGTCAGTTGTCAAATAAGCTGCATTCTTCAATGTCCCACCGAGATCAACAAATTTAAGTCATAACAGCACTCTGGAGTGGATCTTCTTTCGTTTCAATGTGATTCCAGTGTCTTTGAACACAAAATGGCGTCTAAACATCAAAAAGGTGCAAAACAATGCTTTTACAAGTTTAATGTGGTGAAAAGGCTGTAATAGCTGTTTCACGCAGGGCTGTTATTTGCAGGTAACACACGTTTTAACCACTATTGCAGTGTCAGTTGTCAAATAAGCTGCATTCTTCAATGTCCCACCGAGATCAACACATTTAAGTCATAACAGCACTCTGGAGTGGATCTTCTTTCGTTTCAATGTGATTCCAGTGTCTTTGAACACAAAATGGCTTCTAAACATCAAATAAGTGCAAAACAATGCTTTTACAAGTTTAATGTGGTGAAAAGGCTGTAATAGCTGTTTCACGCAGGGCTGTTGTTTGCAGGTAACACACGTTTTAACCACTATTGCAGTGTCAGTTGTCAAATAAGCTGCATTCTTCAATGTCCCACCGAGATCAACACATTTAAGTCATAAAAGCACTCTGGAGTGGATCTGCTTTCGTTTCAGTGTGATTCCAGTGTCTTTGAACACAAAATGGCGTCTAAACATCAAATAAGTGCAAAACAATGCTTTTACAAGTTTAATGTGGTGAAAAGGCTGTAATAGCTGTTTCACGCAGGATTGTTATTTGCAGGTAACACACGTTTTAACCACTATTGCAGTGTCAGTTGTCAAATAAGCTGCATTCTTCAATGTCCCACCGAGATCAACACATTTAAGTCATAACAGCACTCTGGAGTGGATCTTCTTTCGTTTCAATGTGATTCCAGTGTCTTTGAACACAAAATGGCGTCTAAACATCAAATAAGTGCAAAACAATGCTTTTACAAGTTTAATGTGGTGAAAAGGCTGTAATAGCTGTTTCACGCAGGGCTGTTATTTGCAGGTAACACACGTTTTAACCACTATTGCAGTGTCAGTTGTCAAATAAGCTGCATTCTTCAATGTCCCACCGAGATCAACACATTTAAGTCATAACAGCACTCTGGAGTGGATCTTCTTTCGTTTCAATGTGATTCCAGTGTCTTTGAACACAAAATGGCTTCTAAACATCAAATAAGTGCAAAACAATGCTTTTACAAGTTTAATGTGGTGAAAAGGCTGTAATAGCTGTTTCACGCAGGGCTGTTGTTTGCAGGTAACACACGTTTTAACCACTATTGCAGTGTCAGTTGTCAAATAAGCTGCATTCTTCAATGTCCCACCGAGATCAACACATTTAAGTCATAAAAGCACTCTGGAGTGGATCTGCTTTCGTTTCAGTGTGATTCCAGTGTCTTTGAACACAAAATGGTGTCTAAACATCAAATAAGTGCAAAACAATGCTTTTACAAGTTTAATGTGGTGAAAAGGCTGTAATAGCTGTTTCACGCAGGGCTGTTATTTGCAGGTAACACACGTTTTAACCACTATTGCAGTGTCAGTTGTCAAATAAGCTGCATTCTTCAATGTCCCACCGAGATCAACACATTTAAGTCATAACAGCACTCTGGAGTGGATCTTCTTTCGTTTCAATGTGATTCCAGTGTCTTTGAACACAAAATGGCGTCTAAACATCAAATAAGTGCAAAACAATGCTTTTACAAGTTTAATGTGGTGAAAAGGCTGTAATAGCTGTTTCACGCAGGGCTGTTATTTGCAGGTAACACACGTTTTAACCACTATTGCAGTGTCAGTTGTCAAATAAGCTGCATTCTTCAATGTCCCACCGAGATCAACACATTTAAGTCATAACAGCACTCTGGAGTGGATCTTCTTTCGTTTCAATGCGATTCCAGTGTCTTTGAACACAAAATGGCGTCTAAACATCAAATAAGTGCAAAACAATGCTTTTACAAGTTTAATGTGGTAAAAAGGCTGTAATAGCTGTTTCACGCAGGGCTGTTATTTGCAGGTAACACACGTTTTAACCACTATTGCAGTGTCAGTTGTCAAATAAGCTGCATTCTTCAATGTCCCACCGAGATCAACACATTTAAGTTATAACAGCACTCTGGAGTGGATCTTCTTTCGTTTCAATGTGATTCCAGTGTCTTTGAACACAAAATGGCTTCTAAACATCAAATAAGTGCAAAACAATGCTTTTACAAGTTTAATGTGGTGAAAAGGCTGAAATAGCTGTTTCACGCAGGGCTGTTGTTTGCAGGTAACACACGTTTTAACCACTATTGCAGTGTCAGTTGTCAAATAAGCTGCATTCTTCAATGTCCCACCGAGATCAACACATTTAAGTCATAAAAGCACTCTGGAGTGGATCTGCTTTCGTTTCAGTGTGATTCCAGTGTCTTTGAACACAAAATGGCGTCTAAACATCAAATAAGTGCAAAACAATGCTTTTACAAGTTTAATGTGGTGAAAAGGCTGTAATAGCTGTTTCACGCAGGGTTGTTATTTGCAGGTAACACACGTTTTAACCACTTTTGCAGTGTCAGTTGTCAAATAAGCTGCATTCTTCAATGTCCCACCGAGATCAACACATTTAAGTCATAACAGCACTCTGGAGTGGATCTTCTTTCGTTTCAATGTGATTCCAGTGTCTTTGAACACAAAATGGCGTCTAAACATCAAATAAGTGCAAAACAATGCTTTTACAAGTTTAATGTGGTGAAAAGGCTGTAATAGCTGTTTCACGCAGGGCTGTTATTTGCAGGTAACACACGTTTTAACCACTATTGCAGTGTCAGTTGTCAAATAAGCTGCATTCTTCAATGTCCCACCGAGAGCAACACATTTAAGTCATAACAGCACTCTGGAGTGGATCTTCTTTCGTTTCAATGTGATTCCAGTGTCTTTGAACACAAAATGGCGTCTAAACATCAAATAAGTGCAAAACAATGCTTTTACAAGTTTAATGTGGTGAAAAGGCTGTAATAGCTGTTTCACGCAGGGCTGTTATTTGCAGGTAACACACGTTTTAACCACTATTGCAGTGTCAGTTGTCAAATAAGCTGCATTCTTCAATGTCCCACCGAGATCAACACATTTAAGTCATAACAGCACTCTGGAGTGGATCTTCTTTCGTTTCAATGTGATTCCAGTGTCTTTGAACACAAAATGGCGTCTAAACATCAAATAAGTGCAAAACAATGCTTTTACAAGTTTAATGTGGTGAAAAGGCTGTAATAGCTGTTTCACGCAGGGCTGTTATTTGCAGGTAACACACGTTTTAACCACTATTGCAGTGTCAGTTGTCAAATAAGCTGCATTCTTCAATGTCCCACCGAGATCAACACATTTAAGTCATAACAGCACTCTGGAGTGGATCTTCTTTCGTTTCAATGTGATTCCAGTGTCTTTGAACACAAAATGGCGTCTAAACATCAAATAAGTGCAAAACAATGCTTTTACAGGTTTAATGTGGTGAAAAGGCTGTAATAGCTGTTTCACGCAGGGAAGAGGCTTTTAAGCTGTTATTTGCAGGTAACACACGTTTTAACCACTATTGCAGTGTCAGTTGTCAAATAAGCTGCATTCTTCAATGTCCCACCGAGATCAACACATTTAAGTCATAACAGCACTCTGGAGTGGATCTTCTTTCGTTTCAATGTGATTCCAGTGTCTTTGAACACAAAATGGCGTCTAAACATCAAATAAGTGCAAAACAATGCTTTTACAAGTTTAATGTGGTAAAAAGGCTGTAATAGCTGTTTCACGCAGGGCTGTTATTTGCAGGTAACACACGTTTTAACCACTATTGCAGTGTCAGTTGTCAAATAAGCTGCATTCTTCAATGTCCCACCGAGATCAACGCATTTAAGTCATAACAGCACTCTGGAGTGGATCTTCTTTCGTTTCAATGTGATTCCAGTGTCTTTGAACACAAAATGGCGTCTAAACATCAAATAAGTGCAAAACAATGCTTTTACAAGTTTAATGTGGTGAAAAGGCTGTAATAGCTGTTTCACGCAGGGCTGTTATTTGCAGGTAACACACGTTTTAACCACTATTGCAGTGTCAGTTGTCAAATAAGCTGCATTCTTCAATGTCCCACCGAGATCAACGCATTTAAGTCATAACAGCACTCGGGAGTGGATCTTCTTTCATTTCAATGTGATTCCAGTGTCTTTGAACACAAAATGGCGTCTAAACATCAAATAAGTGCAAAACAATGCTTTTACAAGTTTAATGTGGTGAAAAGGCTGTAGGCTAATAGCTGTTTCACGCGGGGAAGAGGCTTTTAAGCTGTTATTTGCAGGTAACACACGTTTTAACCACTATTGCAGTGTCAGTTGTCAAATAAGCTGCATTCTTCAATGTCCCACCGAGATCAACACATTTAAGTCATAACAGCACTCTGGAGTGGATCTTCTTTCGTTTCAATGTGATTCCAGTGTCTTTGAACACAAAATGGCGTCTAAACATCAAATAAGTGCAAAACAATGCTTTTACAAGTTTAATGTGGTGAAAAGGCTGTAATAGCTGTTTCACGCAGGGCTGTTATTTGCAGGTAACACACGTTTTAACCACTATTGCAGTGTCAGTTGTCAAATAAGCTGCATTCTTCAATGTCCCACCGAGAGCAACACATTTAAGTCATAACAGCACTCTGGAGTGGATCTTCTTTCGTTTCAATGTGATTCCAGTGTCTTTGAACACAAAATGGCGTCTAAACATCAAATAAGTGCAAAACAATGCTTTTACAAGTTTAATGTGGTGAAAAGGCTGTAATAGCTGTTTCACGCAGGGCTGTTATTTGCAGGTAACACACGTTTTAACCACTATTGCAGTGTCAGTTGTCAAATAAGCTGCATTCTTCAATGTCCCACCGAGATCAACACATTTAAGTCATAACAACACTCTGGAGTGGATCTTCTTTCGTTTCAATGTGATTCCAGTGTCTTTGAACACAAAATGGCGTCTAAACATCAAATAAGTGCAAAACAATGCTTTTACAGGTTTAATGTGGTGAAAAGGCTGTAATAGCTGTTTCACGCAGGGAAGAGGCTTTTAAGCTGTTATTTGCAGGTAACACACGTTTTAACCACTATTGCAGTGTCAGTTGTCAAATAAGCTGCATTCTTCAATGTCCCACCGAGATCAACACATTTAAGTCATAACAGCACTCTGGAGTGGATCTTCTTTCGTTTCAATGTGATTCCAGTGTCTTTGAACACAAAATGGCGTCTAAACATCAAATAAGTGCAAAACAATGCTTTTACAAGTTTAATGTGGTAAAAAGGCTGTAATAGCTGTTTCACGCAGGGCTGTTATTTGCAGGTAACACACGTTTTAACCACTATTGCAGTGTCAGTTGTCAAATAAGCTGCATTCTTCAATGTCCCACCGAGATCAACGCATTTAAGTCATAACAGCACTCTGGAGTGGATCTTCTTTCGTTTCAATGTGATTCCAGTGTCTTTGAACACAAAATGGCGTCTAAACATCAAATAAGTGCAAAACAATGCTTTTACAAGTTTAATGTGGTGAAAAGGCTGTAATAGCTGTTTCACGCAGGGCTGTTATTTGCAGGTAACACACGTTTTAACCACTATTGCAGTGTCAGTTGTCAAATAAGCTGCATTCTTCAATGTCCCACCGAGATCAACGCATTTAAGTCATAACAGCACTCGGGAGTGGATCTTCTTTCATTTCAATGTGATTCCAGTGTCTTTGAACACAAAATGGCGTCTAAACATCAAATAAGTGCAAAACAATGCTTTTACAAGTTTAATGTGGTGAAAAGGCTGTAGGCTAATAGCTGTTTCACGCGGGGAAGAGGCTTTTAAGCTGTTATTTGCAGGTAACACACGTTTTAACCACTATTGCAGTGTCAGTTGTCAAATAAGCTGCATTCTTCAATGTCCCACCGAGATCAACACATTTAAGTCATAACAGCACTCTGGAGTGGATCTTCTTTCGTTTCAATGTGATTCCAGTGTCTTTGAACACAAAATGGCGTCTAAACATCAAATAAGTGCAAAACAATGCTTTTACAAGTTTAATGTGGTGAAAAGGCTGTAATAGCTGTTTCACGCAGGGCTGTTATTTGCAGGTAACACACGTTTTAACCACTATTGCAGTGTCAGTTGTCAAATAAGCTGCATTCTTCAATGTCCCACCGAGATCAACGCATTTAAGTCATAACAGCACTCGGGAGTGGATCTTCTTTCATTTCAATGTGATTCCAGTGTCTTTGAACACAAAATGGCGTCTAAACATCAAATAAGTGCAAAACAATGCTTTTACAAGTTTAATGTGGTGAAAAGGCTGTAGGCTAATAGCTGTTTCACGCGGGGAAGAGGCTTTTAAGCTGTTATTTGCAGGTAACACACGTTTTAACCACTATTGCAGTGTCAGTTGTCAAATAAGCTGCATTCTTCAATGTCCCACCGAGATCAACACATTTAAGTCATAACAGCACTCTGGAGTGGATCTTCTTTCGTTTCAATGTGATTCCAGTGTCTTTGAACACAAAATGGCGTCTAAACATCAAATAAGTGCAAAACAATGCTTTTACAAGTTTAATGTGGTGAAAAGGCTGTAATAGCTGTTTCACGCAGGGCTGTTATTTGCAGGTAACACACGTTTTAACCACTATTGCAGTGTCAGTTGTCAAATAAGCTGCATTCTTCAATGTCCCACCGAGAGCAACACATTTAAGTCATAACAGCACTCTGGAGTGGATCTTCTTTCGTTTCAATGTGATTCCAGTGTCTTTGAACACAAAATGGCGTCTAAACATCAAATAAGTGCAAAACAATGCTTTTACAAGTTTAATGTGGTGAAAAGGCTGTAATAGCTGTTTCACGCAGGGCTGTTATTTGCAGGTAACACACGTTTTAACCACTATTGCAGTGTCAGTTGTCAAATAAGCTGCATTCTTCAATGTCCCACCGAGATCAACACATTTAAGTCATAACAACACTCTGGAGTGGATCTTCTTTCGTTTCAATGTGATTCCAGTGTCTTTGAACACAAAATGGCGTCTAAACATCAAATAAGTGCAAAACAATGCTTTTACAGGTTTAATGTGGTGAAAAGGCTGTAATAGCTGTTTCACGCAAAGAAGAGGCTTTTAAGCTGTTATTTGCAGGTAACACACGTTTTAACCACTATTGCAGTGTCAGTTGTCAAATAAGCTGCATTCTTCAATGTCCCACCGAGATCAACACATTTAAGTCATAACAGCACTCTGGAGTGGATCTTCTTTCGTTTCAATGTGATTCCAGTGTCTTTGAACACAAAATGGCGTCTAAACATCAAATAAGTGCAAAACAATGCTTTTACAAGTTTAATGTGGTAAAAAGGCTGTAATAGCTGTTTCACGCAGGGCTGTTATTTGCAGGTAACACACGTTTTAACCACTATTGCAGTGTCAGTTGTCAAATAAGCTGCATTCTTCAATGTCCCACCGAGATCAACGCATTTAAGTCATAACAGCACTCTGGAGTGGATCTTCTTTCGTTTCAATGTGATTCCAGTGTCTTTGAACACAAAATGGCGTCTAAACATCAAATAAGTGCAAAACAATGCTTTTACAAGTTTAATGTGGTGAAAAGGCTGTAATAGCTGTTTCACGCAGGGCTGTTATTTGCAGGTAACACACGTTTTAACCACTATTGCAGTGTCAGTTGTCAAATAAGCTGCATTCTTCAATGTCCCACCGAGATCAACGCATTTAAGTCATAACAGCACTCGGGAGTGGATCTTCTTTCATTTCAATGTGATTCCAGTGTCTTTGAACACAAAATGGCGTCTAAACATCAAATAAGTGCAAAACAATGCTTTTACAAGTTTAATGTGGTGAAAAGGCTGTAGGCTAATAGCTGTTTCACGCGGGAAGAGGCTTTTAAGCTGTTATTTGCAGGTAACACACGTTTTAACCACTATTGCAGTGTCAGTTGTCAAATAAGCTGCATTCTTCAATGTCCCACCGAGATCAACACATTTAAGTCATAACAGCACTCTGGAGTGGATCTTCTTTCGTTTCAATGTGATTCCAGTGTCTTTGAACACAAAATGGCGTCTAAACATCAAATAAGTGCAAAACAATGCTTTTACAAGTTTAATGTGGTGAAAAGGCTGTAATAGCTGTTTCACGCAGGGAAGAGGCTTTTAAGCTGTTATTTGCAGGTAACACACGTTTTAACCACTATTGCAGTGTCAGTTGTCAAATAAGCTGCATTCTTCAATGTCCCACCGAGATCAACACATTTAAGTCATAAAAGCACTCTGGAGTGGATCTGCTTTCGTTTCAATGTGATTCCAGTGTCTTTGAACACAAAATGGCGTCTAAACATCAAATAAGTGCAAAACAATGCTTTTACAAGTTTAATGTGGGGAAAAGGCTGTAATAGCTGTTTCACGCAGGGAAGAGGCTTTTAAGCTGTTATTTGCAGGTAACACACGTTTTAACCACTATTGCAGTGTCAGTTGTCAAATAAGCTGCATTCTTCAATGTCCCACCGAGATCAACACATTTAAGTCATAACAGCACTCTGGAGTGGATCTTCTTTCGTTTCAATGTGATTCCAGTGTCTTTTAACACAAAATGGCGTCTAAACATCAAATAAGTGCAAAACAATGCTTTTACAAGTTTAATGTGGTGAAAAGGCTGTAATAGCTGTTTCACGCAGGGAAGAGGCTTTTAAGCTGTTATTTGCAGGTAACACACGTTTTAACCACTATTGCAGTGTCAGTTGTCAAATAAGCTGCATTCTTCAATGTCCCACCGAGATCAACACATTTAAGTCATAACAGCACTCTGGAGTGGATCTTCTTTCGTTTCAATGTGATTCCAGTGTCTTTGAACACAAAATGGCTTCTAAACATCAAATAAGTGCAAAACAATGCTTTTACAAGTTTAATGTGGTGAAAAGGCTGTAATAGCTGTTTCACGCAGGGCTGTTGTTTGCAGGTAACACACGTTTTAACCACTATTGCAGTGTCAGTTGTCAAATAAGCTGCATTCTTCAATGTCCCACCGAGATCAACACATTTAAGTCATAAAAGCACTCTGGAGTGGATCTGCTTTCGTTTCAATGTGATTCCAGTGTCTTTGAACACAAAATGGCGTCTAAACATCAAATAAGTGCAAAACAATGCTTTTACAAGTTTAATGTGGGGAAAAGGCTGTAATAGCTGTTTCACGCAGGGAAGAGGCTTTTAAGCTGTTATTTGCAGGTAACACACGTTTTAACCACTATTGCAGTGTCAGTTGTCAAATAAGCTGCATTCTTCAATGTCCCACCGAGATCAACACATTTAAGTCATAACAGCACTCTGGAGTGGATCTTCTTTCGTTTCAATGTGATTCCAGTGTCTTTTAACACAAAATGGCGTCTAAACATCAAATAAGTGCAAAACAATGCTTTTACAAGTTTAATGTGGTGAAAAGGCTGTAATAGCTGTTTCACGCAGGGAAGAGGCTTTTAAGCTGTTATTTGCAGGTAACACACGTTTTAACCACTATTGCAGTGTCAGTTGTCAAATAAGCTGCATTCTTCAATGTCCCACCGAGATCAACACATTTAAGTCATAACAGCACTCTGGAGTGGATCTTCTTTCGTTTCAATGTGATTCCAGTGTCTTTGAACACAAAATGGCTTCTAAACATCAAATAAGTGCAAAACAATGCTTTTACAAGTTTAATGTGGTGAAAAGGCTGTAATAGCTGTTTCACGCAGGGCTGTTGTTTGCAGGTAACACACGTTTTAACCACTATTGCAGTGTCAGTTGTCAAATAAGCTGCATTCTTAAATGTCCCACCGAGATCAACACATTTAAGTCATAAAAGCACTCTGGAGTGGATCTGCTTTCGTTTCAGTGTGATTCCAGTGTCTTTGAACACAAAATGGCGTCTAAACATCAAATAAGTGCAAAACAATGCTTTTACAAGTTTAATGTGGTGAAAAGGCTGTAATAGCTGTTTCACGCAGGGCTGTTATTTGCAGGTAACACACGTTTTAACCACTATTGCAGTGTCAGTTGTCAAATAAGCTGCATTCTTCAATGTCCCACCGAGATCAACACATTTAAGTCATAACAGCAGTCTGGAGTGGATCTTCTTTCGTTTCAATGTGATTCCAGTGTCTTTGAACACAAAATGGCGTCTAAACATCAAATAAGTGCAAAACAATGCTTTTACAAGTTTGATGTGGTGAAAAGGCTGTAATAGCTGTTTCACGCAGGGCTGTTATTTGCAGGTAACACACGTTTTAACCACTATTGCAGTGTCAGTTGTCAAATAAGCTGCATTCTTCAATGTCCCACCGAGATCAACACATTTAAGTCATAACAGCACTCTGGAGTGGATCTTCTTTCGTTTCAATGTGATTCCAGTGTCTTTGAACACAAAATGGCGTCTAAACATCAAATAAGTGCAAAACAATGCTTTTACAAGTTTAATGTGGTGAAAAGGCTGTAATAGCTGTTTCACGCAGGGCTGTTATTTGCAGGTAACACACGTTTTAACCACTATTGCAGTGTCAGTTGTCAAATAAGCTGCATTCTTCAATGTCCCACCGAGATCAACACATTTAAGTCATAAAAGCACTCTGGAGTGGATCTGCTTTCGTTTCAATGTGATTCCAGTGTCTTTGAACACAAAATGGCGTCTAAACATCAAATAAGTGCAAAACAATGCTTTTACAAGTTTAATGTGGGGAAAAGGCTGTAATAGCTGTTTCACGCAGGGAAGAGGCTTTTAAGCTGTTATTTGCAGGTAACACACGTTTTAACCACTATTGCAGTGTCAGTTGTCAAATAAGCTGCATTCTTCAATGTCCCACCGAGATCAACACATTTAAGTCATAACAGCACTCTGGAGTGGATCTTCTTTCGTTTCAATGTGATTCCAGTGTCTTTTAACACAAAATGGCGTCTAAACATCAAATAAGTGCAAAACAATGCTTTTACAAGTTTAATGTGGTGAAAAGGCTGTAATAGCTGTTTCACGCAGGGAAGAGGCTTTTAAGCTGTTATTTGCAGGTAACACACGTTTTAACCACTATTGCAGTGTCAGTTGTCAAATAAGCTGCATTCTTCAATGTCCCACCGAGATCAACACATTTAAGTCATAACAGCACTCTGGAGTGGATCTTCTTTCGTTTCAATGTGATTCCAGTGTCTTTGAACACAAAATGGCTTCTAAACATCAAATAAGTGCAAAACAATGCTTTTACAAGTTTAATGTGGTGAAAAGGCTGTAATAGCTGTTTCACGCAGGGCTGTTGTTTGCAGGTAACACACGTTTTAACCACTATTGCAGTGTCAGTTGTCAAATAAGCTGCATTCTTAAATGTCCCACCGAGATCAACACATTTAAGTCATAAAAGCACTCTGGAGTGGATCTGCTTTCGTTTCAGTGTGATTCCAGTGTCTTTGAACACAAAATGGCGTCTAAACATCAAATAAGTGCAAAACAATGCTTTTACAAGTTTAATGTGGTGAAAAGGCTGTAATAGCTGTTTCACGCAGGGCTGTTATTTGCAGGTAACACACGTTTTAACCACTATTGCAGTGTCAGTTGTCAAATAAGCTGCATTCTTCAATGTCCCACCGAGATCAACACATTTAAGTCATAACAGCAGTCTGGAGTGGATCTTCTTTCGTTTCAATGTGATTCCAGTGTCTTTGAACACAAAATGGCGTCTAAACATCAAATAAGTGCAAAACAATGCTTTTACAAGTTTAATGTGGTGAAAAGGCTGTAATAGCTGTTTCACGCAGGGCTGTTATTTGCAGGTAACACACGTTTTAACCACTATTGCAGTGTCAGTTGTCAAATAAGCTGCATTCTTCAATGTCCCACCGAGATCAACACATTTAAGTCATAACAGCACTCTGGAGTGGATCTTCTTTCGTTTCAATGTGATTCCAGTGTCTTTGAACACAAAATGGCGTCTAAACATCAAATAAGTGCAAAACAATGCTTTTACAAGTTTAATGTGGTGAAAAGGCTGTAATAGCTGTTTCACGCAGGGCTGTTATTTGCAGGTAACACACGTTTTAACCACTATTGCAGTGTCAGTTGTCAAATAAGCTGCATTCTTCAATGTCCCACCGAGATCAACACATTTAAGTTATAACAGCACTCTGGAGTGGATCTTCTTTCGTTTCAATGTGATTCCAGTGTCTTTGAACACAAAATGGCGTCTAAACATCAAATAAGTGCAAAACAATGCTTTTACAAGTTTAATGTGCAAAACAATGCTTTTACAAGTTTAATGTGGTGAAAAGGCTGTAATAGCTGTTTCACGCAGGGAAGAGGCTTTTAAGCTGTTATTTGCAGGTAACACACGTTTTAACCAATATTGCAGTGTCAGTTGTCAAATAAGCTGCATTCTTCAATGTCCCACCGAGATCAACACATTTAAGTCATAAAAGCACTCTGGAGTGGATCTGCTTTCGTTTCAATGTGATTCCAGTGTCTTTGAACACAAAATGGCGTCTAAACATCAAATAAGTGCAAAACAATGCTTTTACAAGTTTAATGTGGTGAAAAGGCTGTAATAGCTGTTTCACGCAGGGCTGTTATTTGCAGGTAACACACGTTTTAACCACTATTGCAGTGTCAGTTGTCAAATAAGCTGCATTCTTCAATGTCCCACCGAGATCAACACATTTAAGTCATAACAGCAGTCTGCAGTGGATCTTCTTTCGTTTCAATGTGATTCCAGTGTCTTTGAACACAAAATGGCGTCTAAACATCAAATAAGTGCAAAACAATGCTTTTACAAGTTTAATGTGGTGAAAAGGCTGTAATAGCTGTTTCACGCAGGGCTGTTATTTGCAGGTAACACACGTTTTAACCACTATTGCAGTGTCAGTTGTCAAATAAGCTGCATTCTTCAATGTCCCACCGAGATCAACACATTTAAGTCATAACAGCACTCTGGAGTGGATCTTCTTTCGTTTCAATGTGATTCCAGTGTCTTTGAACACAAAATGGCGTCTAAACATCAAATAAGTGCAAAACAATGCTTTTACAAGTTTAATGTGGTGAAAAGGCTGTAATAGCTGTTTCACGCAGGGCTGTTATTTGCAGGTAACACACGTTTTAACCACTATTGCAGTGTCAGTTGTCAAATAAGCTGCATTCTTCAATGTCCCACCGAGATCAACACATTTAAGTTATAACAGCACTCTGGAGTGGATCTTCTTTCGTTTCAATGTGATTCCAGTGTCTTTGAACACAAAATGGCGTCTAAACATCAAATAAGTGCAAAACAATGCTTTTACAAGTTTAATGTGGTGAAAAGGCTGTAATAGCTGTTTCACGCAGGGCTGTTATTTGCAGGTAACACACGTTTTAACCACTATTGCAGTGTAAGTTGTCAAATAAGCTGCATTCTTCAATGTCCCTACGAGATCAACACATTTAAGTCATAACAGCAGTCTGGAGTGGATCTTCTTTCGTTTCAATGTGATTCCAGTGTCTTTGAACACAAAATGGCGTCTAAACATCAAATAAGTGCAAAACAATGCTTTTACAAGTTTAATGTGGTGAAAAGGCTGTAATAGCTGTTTCACGCAGGGAAGAGGCTTTTAAGCTGTTATTTGCAGGTAACACACGTTTTAACCAATATTGCAGTGTCAGTTGTCAAATAAGCTGCATTCTTCAATGTCCCACCGAGATCAACACATTTAAGTCATAAAAGCACTCTGGAGTGGATCTGCTTTCGTTTCAATGTGATTCCAGTGTCTTTGAACACAAAATGGCGTCTAAACATCAAATAAGTGCAAAACAATGCTTTTACAAGTTTAATGTGGGGAAAAGGCTGTAATAGCTGTTTCACGCAGGGAAGAGGCTTTTAAGCTGTTATTTGCAGGTAACACACGTTTTAACCACTATTGCAGTGTCAGTTGTCAAATAAGCTGCATTCTTCAATGTCCCACCGAGATCAACACATTTAAGTCATAACAGCACTCTGGAGTGGATCTTCTTTCGTTTCAATGTGATTCCAGTGTCTTTGAACACAAAATGGCGTCTAAACATCAAATAAGTGCAAAACAATGCTTTTACAAGTTTAATGTGGTGAAAAGGCTGTAATAGCTGTTTCACGCAGGGCTGTTATTTGCAGGTAACACACGTTTTAACCACTATTGCAGTGTCAGTTGTCAAATAAGCTGCATTCTTCAATGTCCCACCGAGATCAACACATTTAAGTCATAACAGCACTCTGGAGTGGATCTTCTTTCGTTTCAATGTGATTCCAGTGTCTTTGAACACAAAATGGCGTCTAAACATCAAATAAGTGCAAAACAATGCTTTTACAAGTTTAATGTGGTGAAAAGGCTGTAATAGCTGTTTCACGCAGGGCTGTTATTTGCAGGTAACACACGTTTTAACCACTATTGCAGTGTCAGTTGTCAAATAAGCTGCATTCTTCAATGTCCCACCGAGATCAACACATTTAAGTCATAACAGCACTCTGGAGTGGATCTTCTTTCGTTTCAATGTGATTCCAGTGTCTTTGAACACAAAATGGCGTCTAAACATCAAATAAGTGCAAAACAATGCTTTTACAAGTTTAATGTGGTGAAAAGGCTGTAATAGCTGTTTCACGCAGGGCTGTTATTTGCAGGTAACACACCTTTTAACCACTATTGCAGTGTCAGTTGTCAAATAAGCTGCATTCTTCAATGTCCCACCGAGATCAACACATTTAAGTCATAACAGCACTCTGGAGTGGATCTTCTTTCGTTTCAATGTGATTCCAGTGTCTTTGAACACAAAATGGCGTCTAAACATCAAATAAGTGCAAAACAATGCTTTTACAAGTTTAATGTGGTGAAAAGGCTGTAATAGCTGTTTCACGCAGGGCTGTTATTTGCAGGTAACACACGTTTTAACCACTATTGCAGTGTCAGTTGTCAAATAAGCTGCATTCTTCAATGTCCCACCGAGATCAACACATTTAAGTTATAACAGCACTCTGGAGTGGATCTTCTTTCGTTTCAATGTGATTCCAGTGTCTTTGAACACAAAATGGCGTCTAAACATCAAATAAGTGCAAAACAATGCTTTTACAAGTTTAATGTGGTGAAAAGGCTGTAATAGCTGTTTCACGCAGGGCTGTTATTTGCAGGTAACACACGTTTTAACCACTATTGCAGTGTAAGTTGTCAAATAAGCTGCATTCTTCAATGTCCCTACGAGATCAACACATTTAAGTCATAACAGCAGTCTGGAGTGGATCTTCTTTCGTTTCAATGTGATTCCAGTGTCTTTGAACACAAAATGGCGTCTAAACATCAAATAAGTGCAAAACAATGCTTTTACAAGTTTAATGTGGTGAAAAGGCTGTAATAGCTGTTTCACGCAGGGAAGAGGCTTTTAAGCTGTTATTTGCAGGTAACACACGTTTTAACCAATATTGCAGTGTCAGTTGTCAAATAAGCTGCATTCTTCAATGTCCCACCGAGATCAACACATTTAAGTCATAAAAGCACTCTGGAGTGGATCTGCTTTCGTTTCAATGTGATTCCAGTGTCTTTGAACACAAAATGGCGTCTAAACATCAAATAAGTGCAAAACAATGCTTTTACAAGTTTAATGTGGGGAAAAGGCTGTAATAGCTGTTTCACGCAGGGAAGAGGCTTTTAAGCTGTTATTTGCAGGTAACACACGTTTTAACCACTATTGCAGTGTCAGTTGTCAAATAAGCTGCATTCTTCAATGTCCCACCGAGATCAACACATTTAAGTCATAACAGCACTCTGGAGTGGATCTTCTTTCGTTTCAATGTGATTCCAGTGTCTTTGAACACAAAATGGCGTCTAAACATCAAATAAGTGCAAAACAATGCTTTTACAAGTTTAATGTGGTGAAAAGGCTGTAATAGCTGTTTCACGCAGGGCTGTTATTTGCAGGTAACACACGTTTTAACCACTATTGCAGTGTCAGTTGTCAAATAAGCTGCATTCTTCAATGTCCCACCGAGATCAACACATTTAAGTCATAACAGCACTCTGGAGTGGATCTTCTTTCGTTTCAATGTGATTCCAGTGTCTTTGAACACAAAATGGCGTCTAAACATCAAATAAGTGCAAAACAATGCTTTTACAAGTTTAATGTGGTGAAAAGGCTGTAATAGCTGTTTCACGCAGGGCTGTTATTTGCAGGTAACACACGTTTTAACCACTATTGCAGTGTCAGTTGTCAAATAAGCTGCATTCTTCAATGTCCCACCGAGATCAACACATTTAAGTCATAACAGCACTCTGGAGTGGATCTTCTTTCGTTTCAATGTGATTCCAGTGTCTTTGAACACAAAATGGCGTCTAAACATCAAATAAGTGCAAAACAATGCTTTTACAAGTTTAATGTGGTGAAAAGGCTGTAATAGCTGTTTCACGCAGGGCTGTTATTTGCAGGTAACACACCTTTTAACCACTATTGCAGTGTCAGTTGTCAAATAAGCTGCATTCTTCAATGTCCCACCGAGATCAACACATTTAAGTCATAACAGCAGTCTGGAGTGGATCTTCTTTCGTTTCAATGTGATTCCAGTGTCTTTGAACACAAAATGGCGTCTCAACATCAAATAAGTGCAAAACAATGCTTTTACCAGTTTAATGTGGTGAAAAGGCTGTAATAGCTGTTTCACGCAGGGAAGAGGCTTTTAAGCTGTTATTTGCAGGTAACACACGTTTTAACCACTATTGCAGTGTCAGTTGTCAAATAAGCTGCATTCTTCAATGTCCCACCGAGATCAACACATTTAAGTCATAACAGCACTCTGGAGTGGATCTTCTTTCGTTTCAATGTGATTCCAGTGTCTTTGAACACAAAATGGCTTCTAAACATCAAATAAGTGCAAAACAATGCTTTTACAAGTTTAATGTGGTGAAAAGGCTGTAATAGCTGTTTCACGCAGGGCTGTTATTTGCAGGTAACACACGTTTTAACCACTATTGCAGTGTCAGTTGTCAAATAAGCTGCATTCTTCAATGTCCCACCGAGATCAACACATGTCATAAAAGCACTCTGGAGTGGATCTGCTTTCGTTTCAGTGTGATTCCAGTGTCTTTGAACACAAAATGGCGTCTAAACATCAAATAAGTGCAAAACAATGCTTTTACAAGTTTAATGTGGTGAAAAGGCTGTAATAGCTGTTTCACGCAGGGAAGAGGCTTTTAAGCTGTTATTTGCAGGTAACACACGTTTTAACCACTATTGCTGTGTCAGTTGTCAAATAAGCTGCATTCTTCAATGTCCCACCGAGATCAACACATTTAAGTCATAACAGCACTCTGGAGTGGATCTTCATTCGTTTCAATGTGATTCCAGTGTCTTTGAACACAAAATGGCGTCTAAACATCAAATAAGTGCAAAACAATGCTTTTACAAGTTTAATGTGGTGAAAAGGCTGTAATAGCTGTTTCACGCAGGGCTGTTATTTGCAGGTAACACACGTTTTAACCACTATTGCAGTGTCAGTTGTCAAATAAGCTGCATTCTTCAATGTCCCACCGAGATCAACACATTTAAGTCATAACAGCACTCTGGAGTGGATCTTCTTTCGTTTCAATGTGATTCCAGTGTCTTTGAACACAAAATGGCGTCTAAACATCAAATAAGTGCAAAACAATGCTTTTACAAGTTTAATGTGGTGAAAAGGCTGTAATAGCTGTTTCACGCAGGGCTGTTATTTGCAGGTAACACACGTTTTAACCACTATTGCAGTGTCAGTTGTCAAATAAGCTGCATTCTTCAATGTCCCACCGAGATCAACACATTTAAGTCATAACAGCAGTCTGGAGTGGATCTTCTTTCGTTTCAATGTGATTCCAGTGTCTTTGAACACAAAATGGCGTCTCAACATCAAATAAGTGCAAAACAATGCTTTTACAAGTTTAATGTGGTGAAAAGGCTGTAATAGCTGTTTCACGCAGGGAAGAGGCTTTTAAGCTGTTATTTGCAGGTAACACACGTTTTAACCACTATTGCAGTGTCAGTTGTCAAATAAGCTGCATTCTTCAATGTCCCACCGAGATCAACACATTTAAGTCATAACAGCACTCTGGAGTGGATCTTCTTTCGTTTCAATGTGATTCCAGTGTCTTTGAACACAAAATGGCTTCTAAACATCAAATAAGTGCAAAACAATGCTTTTACAAGTTTAATGTGGTGAAAAGGCTGTAATAGCTGTTTCACGCAGGGCTGTTATTTGCAGGTAACACACGTTTTAACCACTATTGCAGTGTCAGTTGTCAAATAAGCTGCATTCTTCAATGTCCCACCAAGATCAACACATATAAGTCATAAAAGCACTCTGGAGTGGATCTGCTTTCGTTTCAGTGTGATTCCAGTGTCTTTGAACACAAAATGGCGTCTAAACATCAAATAAGTGCAAAACAATGCTTTTACAAGTTTAATGTGGTGAAAAGGCTGTAATAGCTGTTTCACGCAGGGAAGAGGCTTTTAAGCTGTTATTTGCAGGTAACACACGTTTTAACCACTATTGCTGTGTCAGTTGTCAAATAAGCTGCATTCTTCAATGTCCCACCGAGATCAACACATTTAAGTCATAACAGCACTCTGGAGTGGATCTTCATTCGTTTCAATGTGATTCCAGTGTCTTTGAACACAAAATGGCGTCTAAACATCAAATAAGTGCAAAACAATGCTTTTACAAGTTTAATGTGGTGAAAAGGCTGTAATAGCTGTTTCACGCAGGGCTGTTATTTGCAGGTAACACACGTTTTAACCACTATTGCAGTGTCAGTTGTCAAATAAGCTGCATTCTTCAATGTCCCACCGAGATAAACACATTTAAGTCATAACAGCACTCTGGAGTGGATCTTCTTTCGTTTCAATGTGATTCCAGTGTCTTTGAACACAAAATGGCGTCTAAACATCAAATAAGTGCAAAACAATGCTTTTACAAGTTTAATGTGGTGAAAAGGCTGTAATAGCTGTTTCACGCAGGGCTGTTATTTGCAGGTAACACACGTTTTAACCACTATTGCAGTGTCAGTTGTCAAATAAGCTGCATTCTTCAATGTCCCACCGAGATCAACACATATAAGTCATAAAAGCACTCTGGAGTGGATCTGCTTTCGTTTCAGTGTGATTCCAGTGTCTTTGAACACAAAATGGCGTCTAAACATCAAATAAGTGCAAAACAATGCTTTTACAAGTTTAATGTGGTGAAAAGGCTGTAATAGCTGTTTCACGCAGGGCTGTTATTTGCAGGTAACACACGTTTTAACCACTATTGCAGTGTCAGTTGTCAAATAAGCTGCATTCTTCAATGTCCCTCCGAGATAAACACATTTAAGTCATAACAGCACTCTGGAGTGGATCTTCTTTCGTTTCAATGTGATTCCAGTGTCTTTGAACACAAAATGGCGTCTAAACATCAAATAAGTGCAAAACAATGCTTTTACAAGTTTAATGTGGTGAAAAGACTGTAATAGCTGTTTCACGCAGGGCTGTTATTTGCAGGTAACACACGTTTTAACCACTATTGCAGTGTCAGTTGTCAAATAAGCTGCATTCTTCAATGTCCCACCGAGATCAACACATTTAAGTCATAACAGCACTCTGGAGTGGATCTTCTTTCGTTTCAATGTGATTCCAGTGTCTTTGAACACAAAATGGCGTCTAAACATCAAATAAGTGCAAAACAATGCTTTTACAAGTTTAATGTGGTGAAAAGGCTGTAATAGCTGTTTCACGCAGGGCTGTTATTTGCAGGTAACACACGTTTTAACCACTATTGCAGTGTCAGTTGTCAAATAAGCTGCATTCTTCAATGTCCCACCGAGATCAACACATTTAAGTCATAACAGCACTCTGGAGTGGATCTTCTTTCGTTTCAATGTGATTCCAGTGTCTTTGAACACAAAATGGCGTCTAAACATCAAATAAGTGCAAAACAATGCTTTTACAAGTTTAATGTGGTGAAAAGGCTGTAATAGCTGTTTCACGCAGGGCTGTTATTTGCAGGTAACACACGTTTTAACCACTATTGCAGTGTCAGTTGTCAAATAAGCTGCATTCTTCAATGTCCCACCGAGATCAACACATTTAAGTCATAACAGCAGTCTGGAGTGGATCTTCTTTCGTTTCAATGTGATTCCAGTGTCTTTGAACACAAAATGGCGTCTCAACATCAAATAAGTGCAAAACAATGCTTTTACAAGTTTAATGTGGTGAAAAGGCTGTAATAGCTGTTTCACGCAGGGAAGAGGCTTTTAAGCTGTTATTTGCAGGTAACACACGTTTTAACCACTATTGCAGTGTCAGTTGTCAAATAAGCTGCATTCTTCAATGTCCCACCGAGATCAACACATTTAAGTCATAACAGCACTCTGGAGTGGATCTTCTTTCGTTTCAATGTGATTCCAGTGTCTTTGAACACAAAATGGCTTCTAAACATCAAATAAGTGCAAAACAATGCTTTTACAAGTTTAATGTGGTGAAAAGGCTGTAATAGCTGTTTCACGCAGGGCTGTTATTTGCAGGTAACACACGTTTTAACCACTATTGCAGTGTCAGTTGTCAAATAAGCTGCATTCTTCAATGTCCCACCGAGATCAACACATATAAGTCATAAAAGCACTCTGGAGTGGATCTGCTTTCGTTTCAGTGTGATTCCAGTGTCTTTGAACACAAAATGGCGTCTAAACATCAAATAAGTGCAAAACAATGCTTTTACAAGTTTAATGTGGTGAAAAGGCTGTAATAGCTGTTTCACGCAGGGAAGAGGCTTTTAAGCTGTTATTTGCAGGTAACACACGTTTTAACCACTATTGCTGTGTCAGTTGTCAAATAAGCTGCATTCTTCAATGTCCCACCGAGATCAACACATTTAAGTCATAACAGCACTCTGGAGTGGATCTTCATTCGTTTCAATGTGATTCCAGTGTCTTTGAACACAAAATGGCTTCTAAACATCAAATAAGTGCAAAACAATGCTTTTACAAGTTTAATGTGGTGAAAAGGCTGTAATAGCTGTTTCACGCAGGGCTGTTATTTGCAGGTAACACACGTTTTAACCACTATTGCAGTGTCAGTTGTCAAATAAGCTGCATTCTTCAATGTCCCACCGAGATAAACACATTTAAGTCATAACAGCACTCTGGAGTGGATCTTCTTTCGTTTCAATGTGATTCCAGTGTCTTTGAACACAAAATGGCGTCTAAACATCAAATAAGTGCAAAACAATGCTTTTACAAGTTTAATGTGGTGAAAAGGCTGTAATAGCTGTTTCACGCAGGGCTGTTATTTGCAGGTAACACACGTTTTAACCACTATTGCAGTGTCAGTTGTCAAATAAGCTGCATTCTTCAATGTCCCACCAAGATCAACACATATAAGTCATAAAAGCACTCTGGAGTGGATCTGCTTTCGTTTCAGTGTGATTCCAGTGTCTTTGAACACAAAATGGCGTCTAAACATCAAATAAGTGCAAAACAATGCTTTTACAAGTTTAATGTGGTGAAAAGGCTGTAATAGCTGTTTCACGCAGGGAAGAGGCTTTTAAGCTGTTATTTGCAGGTAACACACGTTTTAACCACTATTGCTGTGTCAGTTGTCAAATAAGCTGCATTCTTCAATGTCCCACCGAGATCAACACATTTAAGTCATAACAGCACTCTGGAGTGGATCTTCATTCGTTTCAATGTGATTCCAGTGTCTTTGAACACAAAATGGCGTTTTGCACTTATTTGATGTTTAGACGCCATTTTGAACACAAAATGGCGTCTAAACATCAAATAAGTGCAAAACAATGCTTTTACAAGTTTAATGTGGTGAAAAGGCTGTAATAGCTGTTTCACGCAGGGCTGTTATTTGCAGGTAACACACGTTTTAACCACTATTGCAGTGTCAGTTGTCAAATAAGCTGCATTCTTCAATGTCCCACCGAGATAAACACATTTAAGTCATAACAGCACTCTGGAGTGGATCTTCTTTCGTTTCAATGTGATTCCAGTGTCTTTGAACACAAAATGGCGTCTAAACATCAAATAAGTGCAAAACAATGCTTTTACAAGTTTAATGTGGTGAAAAGGCTGTAATAGCTGTTTCACGCAGGGCTGTTATTTGCAGGTAACACACGTTTTAACCACTATTGCAGTGTCAGTTGTCAAATAAGCTGCATTCTTCAATGTCCCACCGAGATCAACACATATAAGTCATAAAAGCACTCTGGAGTGGATCTGCTTTCGTTTCAGTGTGATTCCAGTGTCTTTGAACACAAAATGGCGTCTAAACATCAAATAAGTGCAAAACAATGCTTTTACAAGTTTAATGTGGTGAAAAGGCTGTAATAGCTGTTTCACGCAGGGCTGTTATTTGCAGGTAACACACGTTTTAACCACTATTGCAGTGTCAGTTGTCAAATAAGCTGCATTCTTCAATGTCCCTCCGAGATAAACACATTTAAGTCATAACAGCACTCTGGAGTGGATCTTCTTTCGTTTCAATGTGATTCCAGTGTCTTTGAACACAAAATGGCGTCTAAACATCAAATAAGTGCAAAACAATGCTTTTACAAGTTTAATGTGGTGAAAAGACTGTAATAGCTGTTTCACGCAGGGCTGTTATTTGCAGGTAACACACGTTTTAACCACTATTGCAGTGTCAGTTGTCAAATAAGCTGCATTCTTCAATGTCCCACCGAGATCAACACATTTAAGTCATAACAGCACTCTGGAGTGGATCTTCTTTCGTTTCAATGTGATTCCAGTGTCTTTGAACACAAAATGGCGTCTAAACATCAAATAAGTGCAAAACAATGCTTTTACAAGTTTAATGTGGTGAAAAGGCTGTAATAGCTGTTTCACGCAGGGCTGTTATTTGCAGGTAACACACGTTTTAACCACTATTGCAGTGTCAGTTGTCAAATAAGCTGCATTCTTCAATGTCCCACCGAGATCAACACATTTAAGTCATAACAGCACTCTGGAGTGGATCTTCTTTCGTTTCAATGTTATTCCAGTGTCTTTGAACACAAAATGGCGTCTAAACATCAAATAAGTGCAAAACAATGCTTTTACAAGTTTAATGTGGTGAAAAGGCTGTAATAGCTGTTTCACGCAGGGCTGTTATTTGCAGGTAACACACGTTTTAACCACTATTGCAGTGTCAGTTGTCAAATAAGCTGCATTCTTCAATGTCCCACCGAGATCAACACATTTAAGTCATAACAGCAGTCTGGAGTGGATCTTCTTTCGTTTCAATGTGATTCCAGTGTCTTTGAACACAAAATGGCGTCTCAACATCAAATAAGTGCAAAACAATGCTTTTACAAGTTTAATGTGGTGAAAAGGCTGTAATAGCTGTTTCACGCAGGGAAGAGGCTTTTAAGCTGTTATTTGCAGGTAACACACGTTTTAACCACTATTGCAGTGTCAGTTGTCAAATAAGCTGCATTCTTCAATGTCCCACCGAGATCAACACATTTAAGTCATAACAGCACTCTGGAGTGGATCTTCTTTCGTTTCAATGTGATTCCAGTGTCTTTGAACACAAAATGGCTTCTAAACATCAAATAAGTGCAAAACAATGCTTTTACAAGTTTAATGTGGTGAAAAGGCTGTAATAGCTGTTTCACGCAGGGCTGTTATTTGCAGGTAACACACGTTTTAACCACTATTGCAGTGTCAGTTGTCAAATAAGCTGCATTCTTCAATGTCCCACCGAGATCAACACATATAAGTCATAAAAGCACTCTGGAGTGGATCTGCTTTCGTTTCAGTGTGATTCCAGTGTCTTTGAACACAAAATGGCGTCTAAACATCAAATAAGTGCAAAACAATGCTTTTACAAGTTTAATGTGGTGAAAAGGCTGTAATAGCTGTTTCACGCAGGGAAGAGGCTTTTAAGCTGTTATTTGCAGGTAACACACGTTTTAACCACTATTGCTGTGTCAGTTGTCAAATAAGCTGCATTCTTCAATGTCCCACCGAGATCAACACATTTAAGTCATAACAGCACTCTGGAGTGGATCTTCATTCGTTTCAATGTGATTCCAGTGTCTTTGAACACAAAATGGCTTCTAAACATCAAATAAGTGCAAAACAATGCTTTTACAAGTTTAATGTGGTGAAAAGGCTGTAATAGCTGTTTCACGCAGGGCTGTTATTTGCAGGTAACACACGTTTTAACCACTATTGCAGTGTCAGTTGTCAAATAAGCTGCATTCTTCAATGTCCCACCGAGATAAACACATTTAAGTCATAACAGCACTCTGGAGTGGATCTTCTTTCGTTTCAATGTGATTCCAGTGTCTTTGAACACAAAATGGCGTCTAAACATCAAATAAGTGCAAAACAATGCTTTTACAAGTTTAATGTGGTGAAAAGGCTGTAATAGCTGTTTCACGCAGGGCTGTTATTTGCAGGTAACACACGTTTTAACCACTATTGCAGTGTCAGTTGTCAAATAAGCTGCATTCTTCAATGTCCCACCGAGATCAACACATATAAGTCATAAAAGCACTCTGGAGTGGATCTGCTTTCGTTTCAGTGTGATTCCAGTGTCTTTGAACACAAAATGGCGTCTAAACATCAAATAAGTGCAAAACAATGCTTTTACAAGTTTAATGTGGTGAAAAGGCTGTAATAGCTGTTTCACGCAGGGAAGAGGCTTTTAAGCTGTTATTTGCAGGTAACACACGTTTTAACCACTATTGCTGTGTCAGTTGTCAAATAAGCTGCATTCTTCAATGTCCCACCGAGATCAACACATTTAAGTCATAACAGCACTCTGGAGTGGATCTTCATCCGTTTCAATGTGATTCCAGTGTCTTTGAGCACAAAATGGCGTCTAAACATCAAATAAGTGCAAAACAATGCTTTTACAAGTTTAATGTGGTGAAAAGGCTGTAATAGCTGTTTCACGCAGGGCTGTTATTTGCAGGTAACACACGTTTTAACCACTATTGCAGTGTCAGTTGTCAAATAAGCTGCATTCTTCAATGTCCCACCGAGATAAACACATTTAAGTCATAACAGCACTCTGGAGTGGATCTTCTTTCGTTTCAATGTGATTCCAGTGTCTTTGAACACAAAATGGCGTCTAAACATCAAATAAGTGCAAAACAATGCTTTTACAAGTTTAATGTGGTGAAAAGGCTGTAATAGCTGTTTCACGCAGGGCTGTTATTTGCAGGTAACACACGTTTTAACCACTATTGCAGTGTCAGTTGTCAAATAAGCTGCATTCTTCAATGTCCCACCGAGATCAACACATATAAGTCATAAAAGCACTCTGGAGTGGATCTGCTTTCGTTTCAGTGTGATTCCAGTGTCTTTGAACACAAAATGGCGTCTAAACATCAAATAAGTGCAAAACAATGCTTTTACAAGTTTAATGTGGTGAAAAGGCTGTAATAGCTGTTTCACGCAGGGAAGAGGCTTTTAAGCTGTTATTTGCAGGTAACACACGTTTTAACCACTATTGCTGTGTCAGTTGTCAAATAAGCTGCATTCTTCAATGTCCCACCGAGATCAACACATTTAAGTCATAACAGCACTCTGGAGTGGATCTTCATCCGTTTCAATGTGATTCCAGTGTCTTTGAGCACAAAATGGCGTCTAAACATCAAATAAGTGCAAAACAATGCTTTTACAAGTTTAATGTGGTGAAAAGGCTGTAATAGCTGTTTCACGCAGGGCTGTTATTTGCAGGTAACACACGTTTTAACCACTATTGCTGTGTCAGTTGTCAAATAAGCTGCATTCTTCAATGTCCCACCGAGATAAACACATTTAAGTCATAACAGCACTCTGGAGTGGATCTTCTTTCGTTTCAATGTGATTCCAGTGTCTTTGAACACAAAATGGCGTCTAAACATCAAATAAGTGCAAAACAATGCTTTTACAAGTTTAATGTGGTGAAAAGGCTGTAATAGCTGTTTCACGCAGGGCTGTTATTTGCAGGTAACACACGTTTTAACCACTATTGCAGTGTCAGTTGTCAAATAAGCTGCATTCTTCAATGTCCCACCGAGATCAACACATTTAAGTCATAACAGCAGTCTGGAGTGGATCTTCTTTCGTTTCAATGTGATTCCAGTGTCTTTGAACACAAAATGGCGTCTAAACATCAAATAAGTGCAAAACAATGCTTTTACAAGTTTAATGTGGTGAAAAGGCTGTAATAGCTGTTTCACGCAGGGCTGTTATTTGCAGGTAACACACGTTTTAACCACTATTGCAGTGTCAGTTGTCAAATAAGCTGCATTCTTCAATGTCCCACCGAGATAAACACATTTAAGTCATAACAGCAGTCTGGAGTGGATCTTCTTTCGTTTCAATGTGATTCCAGTGTCTTTGAACACAAAATGGCGTCTAAACATCAAATAAGTGCAAAACAATGCTTTTACAAGTTTAATGTGGTGAAAAGGCTGTAATAGCTGTTTCACGCAGGGAAGAGGCTTTTAAGCTGTTATTTGCAGGTAACACACGTTTTAACCACTATTGCAGTGTCAGTTGTCAAATAAGCTGCATTCTTCAATGTCCCACCGAGATCAACACATTTAAGTCATAACAGCACTCTGGAGTGGATCTTCTTTCGTTTCAATGTGATTCCAGTGTCTTTGAACACAAAATGGCGTCTAAACATCAAATAAGTGCAAAACAATGCTTTTACAAGTTTAATGTGGTGAAAAGGCTGTAATAGCTGTTTCACGCAGGGAAGAGGCTTTTAAGCTGTTATTTGCAGGTAACACACGTTTTAACCACTATTGCAGTGTCAGTTGTCAAATAAGCTGCATTCTTCAATGTCCCACCGAGATCAACACATTTAAGTCATAACAGCACTCTGGAGTGGATCTTCTTTCGTTTCAATGTGATTCCAGTGTCTTTGAACACAAAATGGCGTCTAAACATCAAATAAGTGCAAAACAATGCTTTTACAAGTTTAATGTGGTGAAAATGTCATGATCTGTGTTTGTTTTGATCTGTGTTGTCTTGATTTTGATTCTCTGGTTTATTTTGTAATTTTGCCCTTGGTGTGATTCCCTGTCTCGTACTTCCTGGTCCTTGTTGTTTCCGCTGTCTTGACTCCCCCTCCCTCTCGTGTTGATTACCATGCCTGCCCTGATGTGTTTCACCTGTCCCTCGTCAGCTCCCTGCCTCCCTGTGTATATAGTCTGTGTGTTTCCCCTGTCTCTTGTCGGATCATTGTCGCTGTCGCTGTCGCTGTCGCTGTCGCTGTCGTCTGTCGTTGTCACTGCATGTCACTCTGTCTGCTGCCCCACGTCTCGTCCTTGGATTTGTTTGTTTCTGCCTCCCGTGTCCCTTCGTGTTTTGGTTCCTGTTTAGTAAGTGTTTCTTTGATAGTCGTTTTCGCCCTCATGGTCTCCTTTGTTTGATACTTTGTTTGAGTCTTAGTTTTTGGTTTGTATTTCGTTTATTATTAAAATAAAACCCTTTTTCACTGCATTTGGGTCCTCACCTCCTGCTTCCTAGCCAAACCGTGCCAGAAAAGGCTGTAATAGCTGTTTCACGCAGGGCTGTTATTTGCAGGTAACACACGTTTTAACCACTATTGCTGTGTCAGTTGTCAAATAAGCTGCATTCTTCAATGTCCCACCGAGATCAACACATTTAAGTCATAACAGCACTCTGGAGTGGATCTTCATTCGTTTCAATGTGATTCCAGTGTCTTTGAACACAAAATGGCGTCTAAACATCAAATAAGTGCAAAACAATGCTTTTACAAGTTTAATGTGGTGAAAAGGCTGTAATAGCTGTTTCACGCAGGGCTGTTATTTGCAGGTAACACACGTTTTAACCACTATTGCAGTGTCAGTTGTCAAATAAGCTGCATTCTTCAATGTCCCACCGAGATAAACACATTTAAGTCATAACAGCACTCTGGAGTGGATCTGCTTTCGTTTCAATGTGATTCCAGTGTCTTTGAACACAAAATGGCGTCTAAACATCAAATAAGTGCAAAACAATGCTTTTACAAGTTTAATGTGGTGAAAAGGCTGTAATAGCTGTTTCACGCAGGGCTGTTATTTGCAGGTAACACACGTTTTAACCACTATTGCAGTGTCAGTTGTCAAATAAGCTGCATTCTTCAATGTCCCACCGAGATCAACACATATAAGTCATAAAAGCACTCTGGAGTGGATCTGCTTTCGTTTCAGTGTGATTCCAGTGTCTTTGAACACAAAATGGCGTCTAAACATCAAATAAGTGCAAAACAATGCTTTTACAAGTTTAATGTGGTGAAAAGGCTGTAATAGCTGTTTCACGCAGGGAAGAGGCTTTTAAGCTGTTATTTGCAGGTAACACACGTTTTAACCACTATTGCTGTGTCAGTTGTCAAATAAGCTGCATTCTTCAATGTCCCACCGAGATCAACACATTTAAGTCATAACAGCACTCTGGAGTGGATCTTCATCCGTTTCAATGTGATTCCAGTGTCTTTGAGCACAAAATGGCGTCTAAACATCAAATAAGTGCAAAACAATGCTTTTACAAGTTTAATGTGGTGAAAAGGCTGTAATAGCTGTTTCACGCAGGGCTGTTATTTGCAGGTAACACACGTTTTAACCACTATTGCAGTGTCAGTTGTCAAATAAGCTGCATTCTTCAATGTCCCACCGAGATAAACACATTTAAGTCATAACAGCACTCTGGAGTGGATCTTCTTTCGTTTCAATGTGATTCCAGTGTCTTTGAACACAAAATGGCGTCTAAACATCAAATAAGTGCAAAACAATGCTTTTACAAGTTTAATGTGGTGAAAAGGCTGTAATAGCTGTTTCACGCAGGGCTGTTATTTGCAGGTAACACACGTTTTAACCACTATTGCAGTGTCAGTTGTCAAATAAGCTGCATTCTTCAATGTCCCACCGAGATCAACACATATAAGTCATAAAAGCACTCTGGAGTGGATCTGCTTTCGTTTCAGTGTGATTCCAGTGTCTTTGAACACAAAATGGCGTCTAAACATCAAATAAGTGCAAAACAATGCTTTTACAAGTTTAATGTGGTGAAAAGGCTGTAATAGCTGTTTCACGCAGGGAAGAGGCTTTTAAGCTGTTATTTGCAGGTAACACACGTTTTAACCACTATTGCAGTGTCAGTTGTCAAATAAGCTGCATTCTTCAATGTCCCACCGAGATCAACACATTTAAGTCATAACAGCACTCTGGAGTGGATCTTCTTTCGTTTCAATGTGATTCCAGTGTCTTTGAACACAAAATGGCGTCTAAACATCAAATAAGTGCAAAACAATGCTTTTACAAGTTTAATGTGGTGAAAAGGCTGTAATAGCTGTTTCACGCAGGGAAGAGGCTTTTAAGCTGTTATTTGCAGGTAACACACGTTTTAACCACTATTGCAGTGTCAGTTGTCAAATAAGCTGCATTCTTCAATGTCCCACCGAGATCAACACATTTAAGTCATAACAGCACTCTGGAGTGGATCTTCTTTCGTTTCAATGTGATTCCAGTGTCTTTGAACACAAAATGGCGTCTAAACATCAAATAAGTGCAAAACAATGCTTTTACAAGTTTAATGTGGTGAAAATGTCATGATCTGTGTTTGTTTTGATCTGTGTTGTCTTGATTTTGATTCTCTGGTTTATTTTGTAATTTTGCCCTTGGTGTGATTCCCTGTCTCGTACTTCCTGGTCCTTGTTGTTTCCGCTGTCTTGACTCCCCCTCCCTCTCGTGTTGATTACCATGCCTGCCCTGATGTGTTTCACCTGTCCCTCGTCAGCTCCCTGCCTCCCTGTGTATATAGTCTGTGTGTTTCCCCTGTCTCTTGTCGGATCATTGTCGCTGTCGCTGTCGCTGTCGCTGTCGTCTGTCGTTGTCACTGCATGTCACTCTGTCTGCTGCCCCACGTCTCGTCCTTGGATTTGTTTGTTTCTGCCTCCCGTGTCCCTTCGTGTTTTGGTTCCTGTTTAGTAAGTGTTTCTTTGATAGTCGTTTTCGCCCTCATGGTCTCCTTTGTTTGATACTTTGTTTGAGTCTTAGTTTTTGGTTTGTATTTCGTTTATTATTAAAATAAAACCCTTTTTCACTGCATTTGGGTCCTCACCTCCTGCTTCCTAGCCAAACCGTGCCAGAAAAGGCTGTAATAGCTGTTTCACGCAGGGCTGTTATTTGCAGGTAACACACGTTTTAACCACTATTGCTGTGTCAGTTGTCAAATAAGCTGCATTCTTCAATGTCCCACCGAGATCAACACATTTAAGTCATAACAGCACTCTGGAGTGGATCTTCATTCGTTTCAATGTGATTCCAGTGTCTTTGAACACAAAATGGCGTCTAAACATCAAATAAGTGCAAAACAATGCTTTTACAAGTTTAATGTGGTGAAAAGGCTGTAATAGCTGTTTCACGCAGGGCTGTTATTTGCAGGTAACACACGTTTTAACCACTATTGCAGTGTCAGTTGTCAAATAAGCTGCATTCTTCAATGTCCCACCGAGATAAACACATTTAAGTCATAACAGCACTCTGGAGTGGATCTTCTTTCGTTTCAATGTGATTCCAGTGTCTTTGAACACAAAATGGCGTCTAAACATCAAATAAGTGCAAAACAATGCTTTTACAAGTTTAATGTGGTGAAAAGGCTGTAATAGCTGTTTCACGCAGGGCTGTTATTTGCAGGTAACACACGTTTTAACCACTATTGCAGTGTCAGTTGTCAAATAAGCTGCATTCTTCAATGTCCCACCGAGATCAACACATATAAGTCATAAAAGCACTCTGGAGTGGATCTGCTTTCGTTTCAGTGTGATTCCAGTGTCTTTGAACACAAAATGGCGTCTAAACATCAAATAAGTGCAAAACAATGCTTTTACAAGTTTAATGTGGTGAAAAGGCTGTAATAGCTGTTTCACGCAGGGAAGAGGCTTTTAAGCTGTTATTTGCAGGTAACACACGTTTTAACCACTATTGCTGTGTCAGTTGTCAAATAAGCTGCATTCTTCAATGTCCCACCGAGATCAACACATTTAAGTCATAACAGCACTCTGGAGTGGATCTTCATCCGTTTCAATGTGATTCCAGTGTCTTTGAGCACAAAATGGCGTCTAAACATCAAATAAGTGCAAAACAATGCTTTTACAAGTTTAATGTGGTGAAAAGGCTGTAATAGCTGTTTCACGCAGGGCTGTTATTTGCAGGTAACACACGTTTTAACCACTATTGCAGTGTCAGTTGTCAAATAAGCTGCATTCTTCAATGTCCCACCGAGATAAACACATTTAAGTCATAACAGCACTCTGGAGTGGATCTTCTTTCGTTTCAATGTGATTCCAGTGTCTTTGAACACAAAATGGCGTCTAAACATCAAATAAGTGCAAAACAATGCTTTTACAAGTTTAATGTGGTGAAAAGGCTGTAATAGCTGTTTCACGCAGGGCTGTTATTTGCAGGTAACACACGTTTTAACCACTATTGCAGTGTCAGTTGTCAAATAAGCTGCATTCTTCAATGTCCCACCGAGATCAACACATATAAGTCATAAAAGCACTCTGGAGTGGATCTGCTTTCGTTTCAGTGTGATTCCAGTGTCTTTGAACACAAAATGGCGTCTAAACATCAAATAAGTGCAAAACAATGCTTTTACAAGTTTAATGTGGTGAAAAGGCTGTAATAGCTGTTTCACGCAGGGAAGAGGCTTTTAAGCTGTTATTTGCAGGTAACACACGTTTTAACCACTATTGCTGTGTCAGTTGTCAAATAAGCTGCATTCTTCAATGTCCCACCGAGATCAACACATTTAAGTCATAACAGCACTCTGGAGTGGATCTTCATCCGTTTCAATGTGATTCCAGTGTCTTTGAGCACAAAATGGCGTCTAAACATCAAATAAGTGCAAAACAATGCTTTTACAAGTTTAATGTGGTGAAAAGGCTGTAATAGCTGTTTCACGCAGGGCTGTTATTTGCAGGTAACACACGTTTTAACCACTATTGCAGTGTCAGTTGTCAAATAAGCTGCATTCTTCAATGTCCCACCGAGATAAACACATTTAAGTCATAACAGCACTCTGGAGTGGATCTTCTTTCGTTTCAATGTGATTCCAGTGTCTTTGAACACAAAATGGCGTCTAAACATCAAATAAGTGCAAAACAATGCTTTTACAAGTTTAATGTGGTGAAAAGGCTGTAATAGCTGTTTCACGCAGGGCTGTTATTTGCAGGTAACACACGTTTTAACCACTATTGCAGTGTCAGTTGTCAAATAAGCTGCATTCTTCAATGTCCCACCGAGATCAACACATTTAAGTCATAACAGCAGTCTGGAGTGGATCTTCTTTCGTTTCAATGTGATTCCAGTGTCTTTGAACACAAAATGGCGTCTAAACATCAAATAAGTGCAAAACAATGCTTTTACAAGTTTAATGTGGTGAAAAGGCTGTAATAGCTGTTTCACGCAGGGCTGTTATTTGCAGGTAACACACGTTTTAACCACTATTGCAGTGTCAGTTGTCAAATAAGCTGCATTCTTCAATGTCCCACCGAGATAAACACATTTAAGTCATAACAGCAGTCTGGAGTGGATCTTCTTTCGTTTCAATGTGATTCCAGTGTCTTTGAACACAAAATGGCGTCTAAACATCAAATAAGTGCAAAACAATGCTTTTACAAGTTTAATGTGGTGAAAAGGCTGTAATAGCTGTTTCACGCAGGGAAGAGGCTTTTAAGCTGTTATTTGCAGGTAACACACGTTTTAACCACTATTGCAGTGTCAGTTGTCAAATAAGCTGCATTCTTCAATGTCCCACCGAGATCAACACATTTAAGTCATAACAGCACTCTGGAGTGGATCTTCTTTCGTTTCAATGTGATTCCAGTGTCTTTGAACACAAAATGGCGTCTAAACATCAAATAAGTGCAAAACAATGCTTTTACAAGTTTAATGTGGTGAAAAGGCTGTAATAGCTGTTTCACGCAGGGAAGAGGCTTTTAAGCTGTTATTTGCAGGTAACACACGTTTTAACCACTATTGCAGTGTCAGTTGTCAAATAAGCTGCATTCTTCAATGTCCCACCGAGATCAACACATTTAAGTCATAACAGCACTCTGGAGTGGATCTTCTTTCGTTTCAATGTGATTCCAGTGTCTTTGAACACAAAATGGCGTCTAAACATCAAATAAGTGCAAAACAATGCTTTTACAAGTTTAATGTGGTGAAAATGTCATGATCTGTGTTTGTTTTGATCTGTGTTGTCTTGATTTTGATTCTCTGGTTTATTTTGTAATTTTGCCCTTGGTGTGATTCCCTGTCTCGTACTTCCTGGTCCTTGTTGTTTCCGCTGTCTTGACTCCCCCTCCCTCTCGTGTTGATTACCATGCCTGCCCTGATGTGTTTCACCTGTCCCTCGTCAGCTCCCTGCCTCCCTGTGTATATAGTCTGTGTGTTTCCCCTGTCTCTTGTCGGATCATTGTCGCTGTCGCTGTCGCTGTCGCTGTCGTCTGTCGTTGTCACTGCATGTCACTCTGTCTGCTGCCCCACGTCTCGTCCTTGGATTTGTTTGTTTCTGCCTCCCGTGTCCCTTCGTGTTTTGGTTCCTGTTTAGTAAGTGTTTCTTTGATAGTCGTTTTCGCCCTCATGGTCTCCTTTGTTTGATACTTTGTTTGAGTCTTAGTTTTTGGTTTGTATTTCGTTTATTATTAAAATAAAACCCTTTTTCACTGCATTTGGGTCCTCACCTCCTGCTTCCTAGCCAAACCGTGACAGAATGATCCGACCACAGGAGGACCCAGCAGTTGATGGACTGAAAACCATGGAATGGTATGTGGACTACATGACGAACCCTGCTAGCAGGGCTCGCCAAATTGCTGCCAGCAGACTTTTTTTTGGAGCCGCAGCTAAGCCACCAGACTATGTTGTAGCCACCGCACAGCTTCCCGGCTCCGGCCCCGACCCGTTTTGGGGTACTCGCCTGGCCCGGGGAGGGCCAAGGAGCGTCCAGCTGGCTGACCGGCAGTTGGCTCGTCGGTTGCCGACCTCAAGGAGGAGGTGTGGCACAAGGAAGCGAGCCCCCCCGATGCTGCTCACATCGGTTCTGTTGGGGGCCTGTCCGTCACCAGTTCCAGCGGAGGCCCGCCCGGCCATGCTACTAGCCCGGGCCTTAGCCACAGCCAAGCATCCAGCCCAGGGCTTAGCCACAGCCAAGCATCCAGCCCAGGCCTTAGCCACAGCCAAGCATCCAGCCCAGGCCTTAGCCACAGCCCAGCATCCAGCCCAGGCCTTAGCCACAGCCCAGCATCCAGCCCAGGCCTTAGCCACAGCCCAGCATCCAGCCCAGGCCTTAGCCACAGCCCAGCATCCAGCCCAGGCCTTAGCCACAGCCCAGCATCCAGCCCAGGCCTTAGCCACAGCCAAGCATCCAGCCCAGGCCTTAGCCACAGCCAAGCATCCAGCCCAGGCCTTAGCCACAGCCAAGCATCCAGCCCACGCCTCGGTCACAGCCCTTGTCTCGGCCTGTGGTCTTCAGTCGGCGGTCCGGTCGACACCTGCCATTGGCCTTCAGTCGGCGGTCCGGTCGACACCTGCCATTGGTCTTCAGTCGGCGGTCCGGTCGACACCGGCCAGTGGTCTTCAGTCGGCGGTCCGGTCGACACCTGCCAGTGGTCTTCAGTCGGCGGCCCGGTCGACACCTGCCAGTGGTCTTCAGTCGGCGGTCCGGTCGATACCTGCCAGTGGTCTTCAGTCGGCGATCCGGTCGACACTCTCCAGTGGTCTTCAGTCGGCGGCCCGTCCGTCACCAGTCCCGGCGGAGGATCGTCCGGCACCAGTCCAGACAGGGGACCGTCCCACACCTGCTCCTCGCAGCCTATTGGGGGTTCGCCTGTCACCAGTTCCTGTTCCGACGGGGGACCGTCCCACGCCTGCTCCACGCAGTCTTCGGGAGGTCCGCTCGTCACCCGTTCCTCTCCAGACGGGGGACCGTCCTACGCCTGCTCCACGCAGCCTTCGGGAGGTCCGCTCGTCACCAGTTCCTGTTCCGACGGGGGGCCGTCCCACGCCTGCTCCACGCAGCCTTCGGGAGGTCCGCTCGTCACCAGTTCCTGTTCCGACGGGGGGCCGTCCCACGCCTGCTCCACGCAGCCTTCGGGAGGTCCGCTCGTCACCAGTTCCTGTTCCGACGGGGGGCCGTCCCACGCCTGCTCCACGCAGCCTTCGGGAGGTCCGCTCGTCACCCGTTCCTTTTCCGACGGGGGGCCGTCCCACGCCTGCTCCACGCAGCCTTCGGGAGGTCCGCTCGTCACCCGTTCCTGTTCCGACGGGGGGCCGTCCCACGCCTGCTCCACGCAGCCTTCGGGAGGTCCGCTCGTCACCAGTTCCTGTTCCGACGGGGGGCCGTCCCACGCCTGCTCCACGCAGCCTTCGGGAGGTCCGCTCGTCACCTGTTCCTGTTCCGACGGGGGGCCGTCCCACGCCTGCTCCACGCAGCCTTCGGGAGGTCCGCTCGTCACCCGTTCCTGTTCCGACGGGGGGCCGTCCTACGCCTGCTCCACGCAGCCTTCGGGAGGTCCGCTCGTCACCCGTTCCTGTTTCGACGGGGGGCCGTCCTACGCCTGCTCCACGCAGCCTTCGAGAGGTCCGCTCGTCACCCGTTCCTGTTTCGACGGGGGGCCGTCCTACGCCTGCTCCACGCAGCCTTCGGGAGGTCCGCTCGTCACTCGTTCCTGTTCCGACCGGTGGTCGTCCTACGCCTGCCCCACGTCGCCTTCCTGAGCGGCCACGTCAGCTAGGTCGTCCTCATGCCCGGCCTCCTGAGCGGCCCCGCCCGCTAGGTCGCCCTCATGCCCGGCCTCCTGAGCGGCCCCGCCCGCTAGGTCGCCCTCATGCCCGGCCTCCTGAGCGGCCCCGCCCGCTAGGTCGCCCTCATGCCCGGCCTCCTGAGCGGTCCCGCCCGCTAGGTCGCCCTCATGCCCGGCCTCCTGAGCGGTCCCGCCCGCTAGGTCGCCCTCATGCCCGGCCTCCTGAGCCCTGCCCCCAGACCCCCTCCACCCACCCTACGTATCCTGAACCCCTCCTCCTGGCCCCCTCCACCCGCCCTACGTATCATGAACCTTGGGGACGTCTGGGATCCGTCCCTTGAGGGGGGGGTACTGTCATGATCTGTGTTTGTTTTGATCTGTGTTGTCTTGATTTTGATTCTCTGGTTTATTTTGTAATTTTGCCCTTGGTGTGATTCCCTGTCTCGTACTTCCTGGTCCTTGTTGTTTCCGCTGTCTTGACTCCCCCTCCCTCTCGTGTTGATTACCATGCCTGCCCTGATGTGTTTCACCTGTCCCTCGTCAGCTCCCTGCCTCCCTGTGTATATAGTCTGTGTGTTTCCCCTGTCTCTTGTCGGATCATTGTCGCTGTCGCTGTCGCTGTCGTCTGTCGTTGTCACTGCATGTCACTCTGTCTGCTGCCCCACGTCTCGTCCTTGGATTTGTTTGTTTCTGCCTCCCGTGTCCCTTCGTGTTTTGGTTCCTGTTTAGTAAGTGTTTCTTTGATAGTCGTTTTCGCCCTCATGGTCTCCTTTGTTTGATACTTTGTTTGAGTCTTAGTTTTTGGTTTGTATTTCGTTTATTATTAAAATAAAACCCTTTTTCACTGCATTTGGGTCCTCACCTCCTGCTTCCTAGCCAAACCGTGACAGAAAAGGCTGTAATAGCTGTTTCACGCAGGGCTGTTATTTGCAGGTAACACACGTTTTAACCACTATTGCAGTGTCAGTTGTCAAATAAGCTGCATTCTTCAATGTCCCACCGAGATCAACACATTTAAGTCATAACAGCACTCTGGAGTGGATCTTCTTTCGTTTCAATGTGATTCCAGTGTCTTTGAACACAAAATGGCGTCTTAACATCAAATAAGTGCAAAACAATGCTTTTACAAGTTTAATGTGGTGAAAAGGCTGTAATAGCTGTTTCACGCAGGGCTGTTATTTGCAGGTAACACACGTTTTAACCACTATTGCAGTGTCAGTTGTCAAATAAGCTGCATTCTTCAATGTCCCACCGAGATCAACACATTTAAGTCATAACAGCACTCTGGAGTGGATCTTCTTTCGTTTCAATGTGATTCCAGTGTCTTTGAACACAAAATGGCGTCTAAACATCAAATAAGTGCAAAACAATGCTTTTACAAGTTTAATGTGGTGAAAAGGCTGTAATAGCTGTTTCACGCAGGGCTGTTATTTGCAGGTAACACACGTTTTAACCACTATTGCAGTGTCAGTTGTCAAATAAGCTGCATTCTTCAATGTCCCACCGAGATCAACACATTTAAGTCATAACAGCACTCTGGAGTGGATCTTCTTTCGTTTCAATGTGATTCCAGTGTCTTTGAACACAAAATGGCGTCTAAACATCAAATAAGTGCAAAACAATGCTTTTACAAGTTTAATGTGGTGAAAAGGCTGTAATAGCTGTTTCACGCAGGGCTGTTATTTGCAGGTAACACACGTTTTAACCACTATTGCAGTGTCAGTTGTCAAATAAGCTGCATTCTTCAATGTCCCACCGAGATCAACACATTTAAGTCATAACAGCACTCTGGAGTGGATCTTCTTTCGTTTCAATGTGATTCCAGTGTCTTTGAACACAAAATGGCGTCTAAACATCAAATAAGTGCAAAACAATGCTTTTACAAGTTTAATGTGGTGAAAAGGCTGTAATAGCTGTTTCACGCAGGGCTGTTATTTGCAGGTAACACACGTTTTAACCACTATTGCAGTGTCAGTTGTCAAATAAGCTGCATTCTTCAATGTCCCACCGAGATCAACACATTTAAGTCATACCAGCACTCTGGAGTGGATCTTCTTTCGTTTCAATGTGATTCCAGTGTCTTTGAACACAAAATGGCGTCTAAACATCAAATAAGTGCAAAACAATGCTTTTACAAGTTTAATGTGGTGAAAAGGCTGTAATAGCTGTTTCACGCAGGGCTGTTATTTGCAGGTAACACACGTTTTAACCACTATTGCAGTGTCAGTTGTCAAATAAGCTGCATTCTTCAATGTCCCACCGAGATCAACACATTTAAGTCATAACAGCACTCTGGAGTGGATCTTCTTTCGTTTCAATGTGATTCCAGTGTCTTTGAACACAAAAAGGCGTCTAAACATCAAATAAGTGCAAAACAATGCTTTTACAAGTTTAATGTGGTGAAAAGGCTGTAATAGCTGTTTCACGCAGGGCTGTTATTTGCAGGTAACACACGTTTTAACCACTATTGCAGTGTCAGTTGTCAAATAAGCTGCATTCTTCAATGTCCCACCGAGATCAACACATTTAAGTCATAACAGCACTCTGGAGTGGATCTTCTTTCGTTTCAATGTGATTCCAGTGTCTTTGAACACAAAATGGCGTCTAAACATCAAATAAGTGCAAAACAATGCTTTTACAAGTTTAATGTGGTGAAAAGGCTGTAATAGCTGTTTCACGCAGAGCTGTTATTTGCAGGTAACACACGTTTTAACCACTATTGCAGTGTCAGTTGTCAAATAAGCTGCATTCTTCAATGTCCCACCGAGATCAACACATTTAAGTCATAACAGCACTCTGGAGTGGATCTTCTTTCGTTTCAATGTGATTCCAGTGTCTTTGAACACAAAATGGCGTCTAAACATCAAATAAGTGCAAAACAATGCTTTTACAAGTTTAATGTGGTGAAAAGGCTGTAATAGCTGTTTCACGCAGGGCTGTTATTTGCAGGTAACACACGTTTTAACCACTATTGCAGTGTCAGTTGTCAAATAAGCTGCATTCTTCAATGTCCCACCGAGATCAACACATTTAAGTCATAACAGCACTCTGGAGTGGATCTTCTTTCGTTTCAATGTGATTCCAGTGTCTTTGAACACAAAATGGCATCTAAACATCAAATAAGTGCAAAACAATGCTTTTACAAGTTTAATGTGGTGAAAAGGCTGTAATAGCTGTTTCACGCAGGGCTGTTATTTGCAGGTAACACACGTTTTAACCACTATTGCAGTGTCAGTTGTCAAATAAGCTGCATTCTTCAATGTCCCACCGAGATCAACACATTTAAGTCATAACAGCACTCTGGAGTGGATCTTCTTTCGTTTCAATGTGATTCCAGTGTCTTTGAACACAAAATGGCGTCTAAACATCAAATAAGTGCAAAACAATGCTTTTACAAGTTTAATGTGGTGAAAAGGCTGTAATAGCTGTTTCACGCAGGGCTGTTATTTGCAGGTAACACACGTTTTAACCACTATTGCAGTGTCAGTTGTCAAATAAGCTGCATTCTTCAATGTCCCACCGAGATAAACACATTTAAGTCATAACAGCACTCTGGAGTGGATCTTCTTTCGTTTCAATGTGATTCCAGTGTCTTTGAACACAAAATGGCGTCTAAACATCAAATAAGTGCAAAACAATGCTTTTACAAGTTTAATGTGGTGAAAAGGCTGTAATAGCTGTTTCACGCAGGGAAGAGGCTTTTAAGCTGTTATTTGCAGGTAACACACGTTTTAACCACTATTGCAGTGTCAGTTGTCAAATAAGCTGCATTCTTCAATGTCCCACCGAGATCAACACATTTAAGTCATAACAGCACTCTGGAGTGGATCTTCTTTCGTTTCAATGTGATTCCAGTGTCTTTGAACACAAAATGGCGTCTAAACATCAAATAAGTGCAAAACAATGCTTTTACAAGTTTAATGTGGTGAAAAGGCTGTAATAGCTGTTTCACGCAGGGCTGTTATTTGCAGATAACACACGTTTTAACCACTATTGCAGTGTCAGTTGTCAAATAAGCTGCATTCTTCAATGTCCCACCGAGATCAACACATTTAAGTCATAACAGCACTCTGGAGTGGATCTTCTTTCGTTTCAATGTGATTCCAGTGTCTTTGAACACAAAATGGCATCTAAACATCAAATAAGTGCAAAACAATGCTTTTACAAGTTTAATGTGGTGAAAAGGCTGTAATAGCTGTTTCACGCAGGGCTGTTATTTGCAGGTAACACACGTTTTAACCACTATTGCAGTGTCAGTTGTCAAATAAGCTGCATTCTTCAATGTCCCACCGAGATCAACACATTTAAGTCATAACAGCACTCTGGAGTGGATCTTCTTTCGTTTCAATGTGATTCCAGTGTCTTTGAACACAAAATGGCGTCTAAACATCAAATAAGTGCAAAACAATGCTTTTACAAGTTTAATGTGGTGAAAAGGCTGTAATAGCTGTTTCACGCAGGGCTGTTATTTGCAGGTAACACACGTTTTAACCACTATTGCAGTGTCAGTTGTCAAATAAGCTGCATTCTTCAATGTCCCACCGAGATAAACACATTTAAGTCATAACAGCACTCTGGAGTGGATCTTCTTTCGTTTCAATGTGATTCCAGTGTCTTTGAACACAAAATGGCGTCTAAACATCAAATAAGTGCAAAACAATGCTTTTACAAGTTTAATGTGGTGAAAAGGCTGTAATAGCTGTTTCACGCAGGGAAGAGGCTTTTAAGCTGTTATTTGCAGGTAACACACGTTTTAACCACTATTGCAGTGTCAGTTGTCAAATAAGCTGCATTCTTCAATGTCCCACCGAGATCAACACATTTAAGTCATAAAAGCACTCTGGAGTGGATCTGCTTTCGTTTCAATGTGATTCCAGTGTCTTTGAACACAAAATGGCGTCTAAACATCAAATAAGTGCAAAACAATGCTTTTACAAGTTTAATGTGGGGAAAAGGCTGTAATAGCTGTTTCACGCAGGGAAGAGGCTTTTAAGCTGTGTTGATCTCGGTGGGACATTGAAGAATGCAGCTTATTTGACAACTGACACTGCAATAGTGGTTAAAACGTGTGTTACCTGCAAATAACAGCTTAAAAGCCTCTTCCCTGCGTGAAACAGCTATTACAGCCTTTTCACCACATTAAACTTGTAAAAGCATTGTTTTGCACTTATTTGATGTTTAGACGCCATTTTGTCTTCAAAGACACTGGAATCACATTGAAACGAAAGAAGATATACTCCAGAGTGCTGTTATGACTTAAATGTGTTGATCTCGGTGGGACATTGAAGAATGCAGCTTATTTGACAACTGACACAGCAATAGTGGTTAAAACGTGTGTTACCTGCAAATAACAGCTTAAAAGCCTCTTCCCTTCGTGAAACAGCTATTACAGCCTTTTCACCACATTAAACTTGTAAAAGCATTGTTTTGCACTTATTTGATGTTTAGACGCCATTTTGTGTTCAAAGACACTGGAATCACATTGAAACGAAAGAAGATCCACTCCAGAGTGCTGTTATGACTTAAATGTGTTGATCTCGGTGGGACATTGAAGAATGCAGCTTATTTGACAACTGACACTGCAATAGTGGTTAAAACGTGTGTTACCTGCAAATAACAGCCCTGCGTGAAACAGCTATTACAGCCTTTTCCCCACATTAAACTTGTAAAAGCATTGTTTTGCACTTATTTGATGTTTAGACGCCATTTTGTGTTCAAAGACACTGGAATCACATTGAAACGAAAGAAGATCCACTCCAGAGTGCTGTTATGACTTAAATGTGTTGATCTCGGTGGGACATTGAAGAATGCAGCTTATTTGACAACTGACACTGCAATAGTGGTTAAAACGTGTGTTACCTGCAAATAACAGCCCTGCGTGAAACAGCTATTACAGCCTTTTCCCCACATTAAACTTGTAAAAGCATTGTTTTGCACTTATTTGATGTTTAGACGCCATTTTGCGTTCAAAGACACTGGAATCACATTGAAACGAAAGCAGATCCACTCCAGAGTGCTGTTATGACTTAAATGTGTTGATCTCGGTGGGACATTGAAGAATGCAGCTTATTTGACAACTGACACAGCAATAGTGGTTAAAACGTGTGTTACCTGCAAATAACAGCTTAAAAGCCTCTTCCCTGCGTGAAACAGCTATTACAGCCTTTTCACCACATTAAACTTGTAAAAGCATTGTTTTGCACTTATTTGATGTTTAGACGCCATTTTGTGTTCAAAGACACTGGAATCACATTGGAACGAAAGCAGATCCACTCCAGAGTGCTGTTATGACTTAAATGTGTTGATCTCGGTGGGACATTGAAGAATGCAGCTTATTTGACAACTGACACAGCAATAGTGGTTAAAACGTGTGTTACCTGCAAATAACAGCTTAAAAGCCTCTTCCCTGCGTGAAACAGCTATTACAGCCTTTTCACCACATTAAACTTGTAAAAGCATTGTTTTGCACTTATGTGATGTTTAGATGCCATTTTGTGTTCAAAGACACTGGAATCACACTGAAACGAAAGCAGATCCACTCCAGAGTGCTTTTATGACTTAAATGTGTTGATCTCGTTGGGACATTGAAGAATGCAGCTTATTTGACAACTGACACTGCAATAGTGGTTAAAACGTGTGTTACCTGCAAATAACAGCTTAAAAGCCTCTTCCCTGCGTGAAACAGCTATTACAGCCTTTTCACCACATTAAACTTGTAAAAGCATTGTTTTGCACTTATTTGATGTTTAGACGCCATTTTGTGTTCAAAGACACTGGAATCACATTGAAACGAAAGCAGATCCACTCCAGAGTGCTGTTATGACTTAAATGTGTTGATCTCGGTGGGACATTGAAGAATGCAGCTTATTTGACAACTGACACAGCAATAGTGGTTAAAACGTGTGTTACCTGCAAATAACAGCTTAAAAGCCTCTTCCCTGCGTGAAACAGCTGTTACAGCCTTTTCACCACATTAAACTTGTAAAAGCATTGTTTTGCACTTATTTGATGTTTAGACGCCATTTTGTGTTCAAAGACACTGGAATCACATTGAAACGAAAGCAGATCCACTCCAGAGTGCTGTTATGACTTAAATGTGTTGATCTCGGTGGGACATTGAAGAATGCAGCTTATTTGACAACTGACACAGCAATAGTGGTTAAAACGTGTGTTACCTGCAAATAACAGCTTAAAAGCCTCTTCCCTGCGTGAAACAGCTATTACAGCCTTTTCACCACATTAAACTTGTAAAAGCATTGTTTTGCACTTATTTGATGTTTAGACGCCATTTTGTGTTCAAAGACACTGGAATCACACTGAAACGAAAGCAGATCCACTCCAGAGTGCTTTTATGACTTAAATGTGTTGATCTCGGTGGGACATTGAAGAATGCAGCTTATTTGACAACTGACACTGCAATAGTGGTTAAAACGTGTGTTACCTGCAAATAACAGCTTAAAAGCCTCTTCCCTGCGTGAAACAGCTGTTACAGCCTTTTCACCTCATTAAACTTGTAAAAGCATTGTTTTGCACTTATTTGATGTTTAGACGCCATTTTGTGTTCAAAGACACTGGAATCACATTGAAACGAAAGCAGATCCACTCCAGAGTGCTGTTATGACTTAAATGTGTTGATCTCGGTGGGACATTGAAGAATGCAGCTTATTTGACAACTGACACTGCAATAGTGGTTAAAACGTGTGTTACCTGCAAATAACAGCTTAAAAGCCTCTTCCCTGCGTGAAACAGCTGTTACAGCCTTTTCACCTCATTAAACTTGTAAAAGCATTGTTTTGCACTTATTTGATGTTTAGACGCCATTTTGTGTTCAAAGACACTGGAATCACATTGAAACGAAAGCAGATCCACTCCAGAGTGCTGTTATGACTTAAATGTGTTGATCTCGGTGGGACATTGAAGAATGCAGCTTATTTGACAACTGACACAGCAATAGTGGTTAAAACGTGTGTTACCTGCAAATAACAGCTTAAAAGCCTCTTCCCTGCGTGAAACAGCTGTTACAGCCTTTTCACCACATTAAACTTGTAAAAGCATTGTTTTGCACTTATTTGATGTTTAGACGCCATTTTGTGTTCAAAGACACTGGAATCACATTGAAACGAAAGCAGATCCACTCCAGAGTGCTGTTATGACTTAAATGTGTTGATCTCGTTGGGACATTGAAGAATGCAGCTTATTTGACAACTGACACAGCAATAGTGGTTAAAACGTGTGTTACCTGCAAATAACAGCTTAAAAGCCTCTTCCCTGCGTGAAACAACTATTACAGCCTTTTCACCACATTAAACTTGTAAAAGCATTGTTTTGCACTTATTTGATGTTTAGACGCCATTTTGTGTTCAAAGACACTGGAATCACATTGAAACGAAAGCAGATCCACTCCAGAGTGCTGTTATGACTTAAATGTGTTGATCTCGGTGGGACATTGAAGAATGCAGCTTATTTGACAACTGACACAGCAATAGTGGTTAAAACGTGTGTTACCTGCAAATAACAGCTTAAAAGCCTCTTCCCTGCGTGAAACAGCTGTTACAGCCTTTTCACCACATTAAACTTGTAAAAGCATTGTTTTGCACTTATTTGATGTTTAGACGCCATTTTGTGTTCAAAGACACTGGAATCACATTGAAACGAAAGCAGATCCACTCCAGAGTGCTGTTATGACTTAAATGTGTTGATCTCGGTGGGACATTGAAGAATGCAGCTTATTTGACAACTGACACAGCAATAGTGGTTAAAACGTGTGTTACCTGCAAATAACAGCTTAAAAGCCTCTTCCCTGCGTGAAACAGCTGTTACAGCCTTTTCACCACATTAAACTTGTAAAAGCATTGTTTTGCACTTATTTGATATTTAGACGCCATTTTGTGTTCAAAGACACTGGAATCACATTGAAACGAAAGCAGATCCACTCCAGAGTGCTGTTATGACTTAAATGTGTTGATCTCGGTGGGACATTGAAGAATGCAGCTTATTTGACAACTGACACTACAATAGTGGTTAAAACGTGTGTTACCTGCAAATAACAGCTTAAAAGCCTCTTCCCTGCGTGAAACAGCTGTTACAGCCTTTTCACCTCATTAAACTTGTAAAAGCATTGTTTTGCACTTATTTGATGTTTAGACGCCATTTTGTGTTCAAAGACACTGGAATCACATTGAAACGAAAGCAGATCCACTCCAGAGTGCTGTTATGACTTAAATGTGTTGATCTCGGTGGGACATTGAAGAATGCAGCTTATTTGACAACTGACACAGCAATAGTGGTTAAAACGTGTGTTACCTGCAAATAACAGCTTAAAAGCCTCTTCCCTGCGTGAAACAGCTATTACAGCCTTTTCACCACATTAAACTTGTAAAAGCATTGTTTTGCACTTATTTGATGTTTAGACGCCATTTTGTGTTCAAAGACACTGGAATCACACTGAAACGAAAGCAGATCCACTCCAGAGTGCTTTTATGACTTAAATGTGTTGATCTCGGTGGGACATTGAAGAATGCAGCTTATTTGACAACTGACACTGCAATAGTGGTTAAAACGTGTGTTACCTGCAAATAACAGCTTAAAAGCCTCTTCCCTGCGTGAAACAGCTGTTACAGCCTTTTCACCTCATTAAACTTGTAAAAGCATTGTTTTGCACTTATTTGATGTTTAGACGCCATTTTGTGTTCAAAGACACTGGAATCACATTGAAACGAAAGCAGATCCACTCCAGAGTGCTGTTATGACTTAAATGTGTTGATCTCGGTGGGACATTGAAGAATACAGCTTATTTGACAACTGACACTGCAATAGTGGTTAAAACGTGTGTTACCTGCAAATAACAGCTTAAAAGCCTCTTCCCTGCGTGAAACAGCTGTTACAGCCTTTTCACCTCATTAAACTTGTAAAAGCATTGTTTTGCACTTATTTGATGTTTAGACGCCATTTTGTGTTCAAAGACACTGGAATCACATTGAAACGAAAGCAGATCCACTCCAGAGTGCTGTTATGACTTAAATGTGTTGATCTCGGTGGGACATTGAAGAATGCAGCTTATTTGACAACTGACACAGCAATAGTGGTTAAAACGTGTGTTACCTGCAAATAACAGCTTAAAAGCCTCTTCCCTGCGTGAAACAGCTGTTACAGCCTTTTCACCACATTAAACTTGTAAAAGCATTGTTTTGCACTTATTTGATGTTTAGACGCCATTTTGTGTTCAAAGACACTGGAATCACATTGAAACGAAAGCAGATCCACTCCAGAGTGCTGTTATGACTTAAATGTGTTGATCTCGTTGGGACATTGAAGAATGCAGCTTATTTGACAACTGACACAGCAATAGTGGTTAAAACGTGTGTTACCTGCAAATAACAGCTTAAAAGCCTCTTCCCTGCGTGAAACAACTATTACAGCCTTTTCACCACATTAAACTTGTAAAAGCATTGTTTTGCACTTATTTGATGTTTAGACGCCATTTTGTGTTCAAAGACACTGGAATCACATTGAAACGAAAGCAGATCCACTCCAGAGTGCTGTTATGACTTAAATGTGTTGATCTCGGTGGGACATTGAAGAATGCAGCTTATTTGACAACTGACACAGCAATAGTGGTTAAAACGTGTGTTACCTGCAAATAACAGCTTAAAAGCCTCTTCCCTGCGTGAAACAGCTGTTACAGCCTTTTCACCACATTAAACTTGTAAAAGCATTGTTTTGCACTTATTTGATGTTTAGACGCCATTTTGTGTTCAAAGACACTGGAATCACATTGAAACGAAAGCAGATCCACTCCAGAGTGCTGTTATGACTTAAATGTGTTGATCTCGGTGGGACATTGAAGAATGCAGCTTATTTGACAACTGACACAGCAATAGTGGTTAAAACGTGTGTTACCTGCAAATAACAGCTTAAAAGCCTCTTCCCTGCGTGAAACAGCTGTTACAGCCTTTTCACCACATTAAACTTGTAAAAGCATTGTTTTGCACTTATTTGATATTTAGACGCCATTTTGTGTTCAAAGACACTGGAATCACATTGAAACGAAAGCAGATCCACTCCAGAGTGCTGTTATGACTTAAATGTGTTGATCTCGGTGGGACATTGAAGAATGCAGCTTATTTGACAACTGACACTACAATAGTGGTTAAAACGTGTGTTACCTGCAAATAACAGCTTAAAAGCCTCTTCCCTGCGTGAAACAGCTGTTACAGCCTTTTCACCTCATTAAACTTGTAAAAGCATTGTTTTGCACTTATTTGATGTTTAGACGCCATTTTGTGTTCAAAGACACTGGAATCACATTGAAACGAAAGCAGATCCACTCCAGAGTGCTGTTATGACTTAAATGTGTTGATCTCGGTGGGACATTGAAGAATGCAGCTTATTTGACAACTGACACAGCAATAGTGGTTAAAACGTGTGTTACCTGCAAATAACAGCTTAAAAGCCTCTTCCCTGCGTGAAACAGCTGTTACAGCCTTTTCACCACATTAAACTTGTAAAAGCATTGTTTTGCACTTATTTGATGTTTAGACGCCATTTTGTGTTCAAAGACACTGGAATCACATTGAAACGAAAGCAGATCCACTCCAGAGTGCTGTTATGACTTAAATGTGTTGATCTCGTTGGGACATTGAAGAATGCAGCTTATTTGACAACTGACACAGCAATAGTGGTTAAAACGTGTGTTACCTGCAAATAACAGCTTAAAAGCCTCTTCCCTGCGTGAAACAGCTATTACAGCCTTTTCACCACATTAAACTTGTAAAAGCATTGTTTTGCACTTATTTGATGTTTAGACGCCATTTTGTGTTCAAAGACACTGGAATCACATTGGAACGAAAGCAGATCCACTCCAGAGTGCTGTTATGACTTAAATGTGTTGATCTCGGTGGGACATTGAAGAATGCAGCTTATTTGACAACTGACACAGCAATAGTGGTTAAAACGTGTGTTACCTGCAAATAACAGCTTAAAAGCCTCTTCCCTGCGTGAAACAGCTGTTACAGCCTTTTCACCACATTAAACTTGTAAAAGCATTGTTTTGCACTTATTTGATGTTTAGACGCCATTTTGTGTTCAAAGACACTGGAATCACATTGAAACGAAAGCAGATCCACTCCAGAGTGCTGTTATGACTTAAATGTGTTGATCTCGTTGGGACATTGAAGAATGCAGCTTATTTGACAACTGACACAGCAATAGTGGTTAAAACGTGTGTTACCTGCAAATAACAGCTTAAAAGCCTCTTCCCTGCGTGAAACAACTATTACAGCCTTTTCACCACATTAAACTTGTAAAAGCATTGTTTTGCACTTATTTGATGTTTAGACGCCATTTTGTGTTCAAAGACACTGGAATCACATTGAAACGAAAGCAGATCCACTCCAGAGTGCTGTTATGACTTAAATGTGTTGATCTCGGTGGGACATTGAAGAATGCAGCTTATTTGACAACTGACACAGCAATAGTGGTTAAAACGTGTGTTACCTGCAAATAACAGCTTAAAAGCCTCTTCCCTGCGTGAAACAGCTGTTACAGCCTTTTCACCACATTAAACTTGTAAAAGCATTGTTTTGCACTTATTTGATGTTTAGACGCCATTTTGTGTTCAAAGACACTGGAATCACATTGAAACGAAAGCAGATCCACTCCAGAGTGCTGTTATGACTTAAATGTGTTGATCTCGGTGGGACATTGAAGAATGCAGCTTATTTGACAACTGACACAGCAATAGTGGTTAAAACGTGTGTTACCTGCAAATAACAGCTTAAAAGCCTCTTCCCTGCGTGAAACAGCTGTTACAGCCTTTTCACCACATTAAACTTGTAAAAGCATTGTTTTGCACTTATTTGATATTTAGACGCCATTTTGTGTTCAAAGACACTGGAATCACATTGAAACGAAAGCAGATCCACTCCAGAGTGCTGTTATGACTTAAATGTGTTGATCTCGGTGGGACATTGAAGAATGCAGCTTATTTGACAACTGACACAGCAATAGTGGTTAAAACGTGTGTTACCTGCAAATAACAGCTTAAAAGCCTCTTCCCTGCGTGAAACAGCTGTTACAGCCTTTTCACCACATTAAACTTGTAAAAGCATTGTTTTGCACTTATTTGATGTTTAGACGCCATTTTGTGTTCAAAGACACTGGAATCACATTGAAACGAAAGCAGATCCACTCCAGAGTGCTGTTATGACTTAAATGTGTTGATCTCGTTGGGACATTGAAGAATGCAGCTTATTTGACAACTGACACAGCAATAGTGGTTAAAACGTGTGTTACCTGCAAATAACAGCTTAAAAGCCTCTTCCCTGCGTGAAACAGCTATTACAGCCTTTTCACCACATTAAACTTGTAAAAGCATTGTTTTGCACTTATTTGATGTTTAGACGCCATTTTGTGTTCAAAGACACTGGAATCACATTGGAACGAAAGCAGATCCACTCCAGAGTGCTGTTATGACTTAAATGTGTTGATCTCGGTGGGACATTGAAGAATGCAGCTTATTTGACAACTGACACAGCAATAGTGGTTAAAACGTGTGTTACCTGCAAATAACAGCTTAAAAGCCTCTTCCCTGCGTGAAACAGCTGTTACAGCCTTTTCACCACATTAAACTTGTAAAAGCATTGTTTTGCACTTATTTGATGTTTAGACGCCATTTTGTGTTCAAAGACACTGGAATCACATTGAAACGAAAGCAGATCCACTCCAGAGTGCTGTTATGACTTAAATGTGTTGATCTCGGTGGGACATTGAAGAATGCAGCTTATTTGACAACTGACACAGCAATAGTGGTTAAAACGTGTGTTACCTGCAAATAACAGCTTAAAAGCCTCTTCCCTGCGTGAAACAGCTGTTACAGCCTTTTCACCACATTAAACTTGTAAAAGCATTGTTTTGCACTTATTTGATATTTAGACGCCATTTTGTGTTCAAAGACACTGGAATCACATTGAAACGAAAGCAGATCCACTCCAGAGTGCTGTTATGACTTAAATGTGTTGATCTCGGTGGGACATTGAAGAATGCAGCTTATTTGACAACTGACACAGCAATAGTGGTTAAAACGTGTGTTACCTGCAAATAACAGCTTAAAAGCCTCTTCCCTGCGTGAAACAGCTGTTACAGCCTTTTCACCACATTAAACTTGTAAAAGCATTGTTTTGCACTTATTTGATGTTTAGACGCCATTTTGTGTTCAAAGACACTGGAATCACATTGGAACGAAAGCAGATCCACTCCAGAGTGCTGTTATGACTTAAATGTGTTGATCTCGGTGGGACATTGAAGAATGCAGCTTATTTGACAACTGACACAGCAATAGTGGTTAAAACGTGTGTTACCTGCAAATAACAGCTTAAAAGCCTCTTCCCTGCGTGAAACAGCTGTTACAGCCTTTTGACCACATTAAACTTGTAAAAGCATTGTTTTGCACTTATTTGATGTTTAGACGCCATTTTGTGTTCAAAGACACTGGAATCACATTGAAACGAAAGCAGATCCACTCCAGAGTGCTGTTATGACTTAAATGTGTTGATCTCGGTGGGACATTGAAGAATGCAGCTTATTTGACAACTGACACAGCAATAGTGGTTAAAACGTGTGTTACCTGCAAATAACAGCTTAAAAGCCTCTTCCCTGCGTGAAACAGCTGTTACAGCCTTTTCACCACATTAAACTTGTAAAAGCATTGTTTTGCACTTATTTGATGTTTAGACGCCATTTTGTGTTCAAAGACACTGGAATCACATTGAAACGAAAGCAGATCCACTCCAGAGTGCTGTTATGACTTAAATGTGTTGATCTCGGTGGGACATTGAAGAATGCAGCTTATTTGACAACTGACACAGCAATAGTGGTTAAAACGTGTGTTACCTGCAAATAACAGCTTAAAAGCCTCTTCCCTGCGTGAAACAGCTGTTACAGCCTTTTCACCACATTAAACTTGTAAAAGCATTGTTTTGCACTTATTTGATATTTAGACGCCATTTTGTGTTCAAAGACACTGGAATCACATTGAAACGAAAGCAGATCCACTCCAGAGTGCTGTTATGACTTTAATGTGTTGATCTCGGTGGGACATTGAAGAATGCAGCTTATTTGACAAGTGACACAGCAATAGTGGTTAAAACGTGTGTTACCTGCAAATAACAGCTTAAAAGCCTCTTCCCTGCGTGAAACAGCTGTTACAGCCTTTTCACCACATTAAATTTGTAAAAGCATTGTTTTGCACTTATTTGATGTTTAGACGCCATTTTGTGTTCAAAGACACTGGAATCACATTGAAACGAAAGCAGATCCACTCCAGAGTGCTGTTATGACTTAAATGTGTTGATCTCGGTGGGACATTGAAGAATGCAGCTTATTTGACAAGTGACACAGCAATAGTGGTTAAAACGTGTGTTACCTGCAAATAACAGCTTAAAAGCCTCTTCCCTGCGTGAAACAGCTATTACAGCCTTTTCACCACATTAAACTTGTAAAAACATTGTTTTGCACTTATTTGATGTTTAGACGCCATTTTGTGTTCAAAGACACTGGAATCACATTGAAACGAAAGCAGATCCACTCCAGAGTGCTGTTATGACTTAAATGTGTTGATCTCGGTGGGACATTGAAGAATGCAGCTTATTTGACAACTGACACAGCAATAGTGGTTAAAACGTGTGTTACCTGCAAATAACAGCTTACAAGCCTCTTCCCTGCGTGAAACAGCTATTACAGCCTTTTCACCACATTAAACTTGTAAAAACATTGTTTTGCACTTATTTGATGTTTAGACGCCATTTTGTGTTCAAAGACACTGGAATCACACTGAAACGAAAGCAGATCCACTCCAGAGTGCTTTTATGACTTAAATGTGTTGATCTCGGTGGGACATTGAAGAATGCAGCTTATTTGACAACTGACACAGCAATAGTGGTTAAAACGTGTGTTACCTGCAAATAACAGCTTACAAGCCTCTTCCCTGCGTGAAACAGCTATTACAGCCTTTTCACCACATTAAACTTGTAAAAGCATTGTTTTGCACTTATTTGATGTTTAGATGCCATTTTGTGTTCAAAGACACTGGAATCACACTGAAACGAAAGCAGATCCACTCCAGAGTGCTTTTATGACTTAAATGTGTTGATCTCGGTGGGACATTGAAGAATGCAGCTTATTTGACAACTGACACTGCAATAGTGGTTAAAACGTGTGTTACCTGCAAATAACAGCTTAAAAGCCTCTTCCCTGCGTGAAACAGCTGTTACAGCCTTTTCACCACATTAAATTTGTAAAAGCATTGTTTTGCACTTATTTGATGTTTAGACGCCATTTTGTGTTCAAAGACACTGGAATCACATTGAAACGAAAGCAGATCCACTCCAGAGTGCTGTTATGACTTAAATGTGTTGATCTCGGTGGGACATTGAAGAATGCAGCTTATTTGACAAGTGACACAGCAATAGTGGTTAAAACGTGTGTTACCTGCAAATAACAGCTTAAAAGCCTCTTCCCTGCGTGAAACAGCTATTACAGCCTTTTCACCACATTAAACTTGTAAAAGCATTGTTTTGCACTTATTTGATGTTTAGACGCCATTTTGTGTTCAAAGACACTGGAATCACATTGAAACGAAAGCAGATCCACTCCAGAGTGCTGTTATGACTTAAATGTGTTGATCTCGGTGGGACATTGAAGAATGCAGCTTATTTGACAACTGACACAGCAATAGTGGTTAAAACGTGTGTTACCTGCAAATAACAGCTTACAAGCCTCTTCCCTGCGTGAAACAGCTATTACAGCCTTTTCACCACATTAAACTTGTAAAAGCATTGTTTTGCACTTATTTGATGTTTAGACGCCATTTTGTGTTCAAAGACACTGGAATCACACTGAAACGAAAGCAGATCCACTCCAGAGTGCTTTTATGACTTAAATGTGTTGATCTCGGTGGGACATTGAAGAATGCAGCTTATTTGACAAGTGACACAGCAATAGTGGTTAAAACGTGTGTTACCTGCAAATAACAGCTTAAAAGCCTCTTCCCTGCGTGAAACAGCTGTTACAGCCTTTTCACCACATTAAATTTGTAAAAGCATTGTTTTGCACTTATTTGATGTTTAGACGCCATTTTGTGTTCAAAGACACTGGAATCACATTGAAACGAAAGCAGATCCACTCCAGAGTGCTGTTATGACTTAAATGTGTTGATCTCGGTGGGACATTGAAGAATGCAGCTTATTTGACAAGTGACACAGCAATAGTGGTTAAAACGTGTGTTACCTGCAAATAACAGCTTAAAAGCCTCTTCCCTGCGTGAAACAGCTATTACAGCCTTTTCACCACATTAAACTTGTAAAAGCATTGTTTTGCACTTATTTGATGTTTAGACGCCATTTTGTGTTCAAAGACACTGGAATCACATTGAAACGAAAGCAGATCCACTCCAGAGTGCTGTTATGACTTAAATGTGTTGATCTCGGTGGGACATTGAAGAATGCAGCTTATTTGACAACTGACACAGCAATAGTGGTTAAAACGTGTGTTACCTGCAAATAACAGCTTACAAGCCTCTTCCCTGCGTGAAACAGCTATTACAGCCTTTTCACCACATTAAACTTGTAAAAGCATTGTTTTGCACTTATTTGATGTTTAGACGCCATTTTGTGTTCAAAGACACTGGAATCACACTGAAACGAAAGCAGATCCACTCCAGAGTGCTTTTATGACTTAAATGTGTTGATCTCGGTGGGACATTGAAGAATGCAGCTTATTTGACAACTGACACTGCAATAGTGGTTAAAACGTGTGTTACCTGCAAATAACAGCTTAAAAGCCTCTTCCCTGCGTGAAACAGCTGTTACAGCCTTTTCACCACATTAAATTTGTAAAAGCATTGTTTTGCACTTATTTGATGTTTAGACGCCATTTTGTGTTCAAAGACACTGGAATCACATTGAAACGAAAGCAGATCCACTCCAGAGTGCTGTTATGACTTAAATGTGTTGATCTCGGTGGGACATTGAAGAATGCAGCTTATTTGACAAGTGACACAGCAATAGTGGTTAAAACGTGTGTTACCTGCAAATAACAGCTTAAAAGCCTCTTCCCTGCGTGAAACAGCTATTACAGCCTTTTCACCACATTAAACTTGTAAAAGCATTGTTTTGCACTTATTTGATGTTTAGACGCCATTTTGTGTTCAAAGACACTGGAATCACATTGAAACGAAAGCAGATCCACTCCAGAGTGCTGTTATGACTTAAATGTGTTGATCTCGGTGGGACATTGAAGAATGCAGCTTATTTGACAACTGACACAGCAATAGTGGTTGAAACGTGTGTTACCTGCAAATAACAGCTTAAAAGCCTCTTCCCTGCGTGAAACAGCTGTTACAGCCTTTTCACCACATTAAATTTGTAAAAGCATTGTTTTGCACTTATTTGATGTTTAGACGCCATTTTGTGTTCAAAGACACTGGAATCACATTGAAACGAAAGCAGATCCACTCCAGAGTGCTGTTATGACTTAAATGTGTTGATCTCGGTGGGACATTGAAGAATGCAGCTTATTTGACAACTGACACAGCAATAGTGGTTGAAACGTGTGTTACCTGCAAATAACAGCTTACAAGCCTCTTCCCTGCGTGAAACAGCTATTACAGCCTTTTCACCACATTAAACTTGTAAAAGCATTGTTTTGCACTTATTTGATGTTTAGACGCCATTTTGTGTTCAAAGACACTGGAATCACACTGAAACGAAAGCAGATCCACTCCAGAGTGCTTTTATGACTTAAATGTGTTGATCTCGGTGGGACATTGAAGAATGCAGCTTATTTGACAACTGACACTGCAATAGTGGTTAAAACGTGTGTTACCTGCAAATAACAGCTTAAAAGCCTCTTCCCTGCGTGAAACAGCTGTTACAGCCTTTTCACCACATTAAATTTGTAAAAGCATTGTTTTGCACTTATTTGATGTTTAGACGCCATTTTGTGTTCAAAGACACTGGAATCACACTGAAACGAAAGCAGATCCACTCCAGAGTGCTTTTATGACTTAAATGTGTTGATCTCGGTGGGACATTGAAGAATGCAGCTTATTTGACAACTGACACTGCAATAGTGGTTAAAACGTGTGTTACCTGCAAATAACAGCTTAAAAGCCTCTTCCCTGCGTGAAACAGCTGTTACAGCCTTTTCACCACATTAAATTTGTAAAAGCATTGTTTTGCACTTATTTGATGTTTAGACGCCATTTTGTGTTCAAAGACACTGGAATCACATTGAAACGAAAGCAGATCCACTCCAGAGTGCTGTTATGACTTAAATGTGTTGATCTCGGTGGGACATTGAAGAATGCAGCTTATTTGACAAGTGACACAGCAATAGTGGTTAAAACGTGTGTTACCTGCAAATAACAGCTTAAAAGCCTCTTCCCTGCGTGAAACAGCTATTACAGCCTTTTCACCACATTAAACTTGTAAAAGCATTGTTTTGCACTTATTTGATGTTTAGACGCCATTTTGTGTTCAAAGACACTGGAATCACATTGAAACGAAAGCAGATCCACTCCAGAGTGCTGTTATGACTTAAATGTGTTGATCTCGGTGGGACATTGAAGAATGCAGCTTATTTGACAACTGACACAGCAATAGTGGTTGAAACGTGTGTTACCTGCAAATAACAGCTTACAAGCCTCTTCCCTGCGTGAAACAGCTATTACAGCCTTTTCACCACATTAAACTTGTAAAAGCATTGTTTTGCACTTATTTGATGTTTAGACGCCATTTTGTGTTCAAAGACACTGGAATCACACTGAAACGAAAGCAGATCCACTCCAGAGTGCTTTTATGACTTAAATGTGTTGATCTCGGTGGGACATTGAAGAATGCAGCTTATTTGACAACTGACACTGCAATAGTGGTTAAAACGTGTGTTACCTGCAAATAACAGCTTAAAAGCCTCTTCCCTGCGTGAAACAGCTGTTACAGCCTTTTCACCACATTAAATTTGTAAAAGCATTGTTTTGCACTTATTTGATGTTTAGACGCCATTTTGTGTTCAAAGACACTGGAATCACATTGAAACGAAAGCAGATCCACTCCAGAGTGCTGTTATGACTTAAATGTGTTGATCTCGGTGGGACATTGAAGAATGCAGCTTATTTGACAAGTGACACAGCAATAGTGGTTAAAACGTGTGTTACCTGCAAATAACAGCTTAAAAGCCTCTTCCCTGCGTGAAACAGCTATTACAGCCTTTTCACCACATTAAACTTGTAAAAGCATTGTTTTGCACTTATTTGATGTTTAGACGCCATTTTGTGTTCAAAGACACTGGAATCACATTGAAACGAAAGCAGATCCACTCCAGAGTGCTGTTATGACTTAAATGTGTTGATCTCGGTGGGACATTGAAGAATGCAGCTTATTTGACAACTGACACAGCAATAGTGGTTGAAACGTGTGTTACCTGCAAATAACAGCTTAAAAGCCTCTTCCCTGCGTGAAACAGCTGTTACAGCCTTTTCACCACATTAAATTTGTAAAAGCATTGTTTTGCACTTATTTGATGTTTAGACGCCATTTTGTGTTCAAAGACACTGGAATCACATTGAAACGAAAGCAGATCCACTCCAGAGTGCTGTTATGACTTAAATGTGTTGATCTCGGTGGGACATTGAAGAATGCAGCTTATTTGACAACTGACACAGCAATAGTGGTTGAAACGTGTGTTACCTGCAAATAACAGCTTACAAGCCTCTTCCCTGCGTGAAACAGCTATTACAGCCTTTTCACCACATTAAACTTGTAAAAGCATTGTTTTGCACTTATTTGATGTTTAGACGCCATTTTGTGTTCAAAGACACTGGAATCACACTGAAACGAAAGCAGATCCACTCCAGAGTGCTTTTATGACTTAAATGTGTTGATCTCGGTGGGACATTGAAGAATGCAGCTTATTTGACAACTGACACTGCAATAGTGGTTAAAACGTGTGTTACCTGCAAATAACAGCTTAAAAGCCTCTTCCCTGCGTGAAACAGCTGTTACAGCCTTTTCACCACATTAAATTTGTAAAAGCATTGTTTTGCACTTATTTGATGTTTAGACGCCATTTTGTGTTCAAAGACACTGGAATCACATTGAAACGAAAGCAGATCCACTCCAGAGTGCTGTTATGACTTAAATGTGTTGATCTCGGTGGGACATTGAAGAATGCAGCTTATTTGACAAGTGACACAGCAATAGTGGTTAAAACGTGTGTTACCTGCAAATAACAGCTTAAAAGCCTCTTCCCTGCGTGAAACAGCTATTACAGCCTTTTCACCACATTAAACTTGTAAAAGCATTGTTTTGCACTTATTTGATGTTTAGACGCCATTTTGTGTTCAAAGACACTGGAATCACATTGAAACGAAAGCAGATCCACTCCAGAGTGCTGTTATGACTTAAATGTGTTGATCTCGGTGGGACATTGAAGAATGCAGCTTATTTGACAACTGACACAGCAATAGTGGTTGAAACGTGTGTTACCTGCAAATAACAGCTTACAAGCCTCTTCCCTGCGTGAAACAGCTATTACAGCCTTTTCACCACATTAAACTTGTAAAAGCATTGTTTTGCACTTATTTGATGTTTAGACGCCATTTTGTGTTCAAAGACACTGGAATCACACTGAAACGAAAGCAGATCCACTCCAGAGTGCTTTTATGACTTAAATGTGTTGATCTCGGTGGGACATTGAAGAATGCAGCTTATTTGACAACTGACACTGCAATAGTGGTTAAAACGTGTGTTACCTGCAAATAACAGCTTAAAAGCCTCTTTCCCTGCGTGAAACAGCTGTTACAGCCTTTTCACCACATTAAATTTGTATAAGCATTGTTTTGCACTTATTTGATGTTTAGACGCCATTTTGTGTTCAAAGACACTGGAATCACACTGAAACGAAAGCAGATCCACTCCAGAGTGCTTTTATGACTTAAATGTGTTGATCTCGGTGGGACATTGAAGAATGCAGCTTATTTGACAACTGACACTGCAATAGTGGTTAAAACGTGTGTTACCTGCAAATAACAGCTTAAAAGCCTCTTCCCTGCGTGAAACAGCTGTTACAGCCTTTTCACCACATTAAATTTGTAAAAGCATTGTTTTGCACTTATTTGATGTTTAGACGCCATTTTGTGTTCAAAGACACTGGAATCACATTGAAACGAAAGCAGATCCACTCCAGAGTGCTGTTATGACTTAAATGTGTTGATCTCGGTGGGACATTGAAGAATGCAGCTTATTTGACAACTGACACTGCAATAGTGGTTAAAACGTGTGTTACCTGCAAATAACAGCTTAAAAGCCTCTTTCCCTGCGTGAAACAGCTGTTACAGCCTTTTCACCACATTAAATTTGTATAAGCATTGTTTTGCACTTATTTGATGTTTAGACGCCATTTTGTGTTCAAAGACACTGGAATCACACTGAAACGAAAGCAGATCCACTCCAGAGTGCTTTTATGACTTAAATGTGTTGATCTCGGTGGGACATTGAAGAATGCAGCTTATTTGACAACTGACACTGCAATAGTGGTTAAAACGTGTGTTACCTGCAAATAACAGCTTAAAAGCCTCTTCCCTGCGTGAAACAGCTATTACAGCCTTTTCACCACATTAAACTTGTAAAAACATTGTTTTGCACTTATTTGATGTTTAGACGCCATTTTGTGTTCAAAGACACTGGAATCACACTGAAACGAAAGCAGATCCACTCCAGAGTGCTTTTATGACTTAAATGTGTTGATCTCGGTGGGACATTGAAGAATGCAGCTTATTTGACAACTGACACTGCAATAGTGGTTAAAACGTGTGTTACCTGCAAATAACAGCTTAAAAGCCTCTTCCCTGCGTGAAACAGCTGTTACAGCCTTTTCACCACATTCAATTTGTAAAAGCATTGTTTTGCACTTATTTGATGTTTAGACGCCATTTTGTGTTCAAAGACACTGGAATCACATTGAAACGAAAGCAGATCCACTCCAGAGTGCTGTTATGACTTAAATGTGTTGATCTCGGTGGGACATTGAAGAATGCAGCTTATTTGACAAGTGACACAGCAATAGTGGTTAAAACGTGTGTTACCTGCAAATAACAGCTTAAAAGCCTCTTCCCTGCGTGAAACAGCTATTACAGCCTTTTCACCACATTAAACTTGTAAAAACATTGTTTTGCACTTATTTGATGTTTAGACGCCATTTTGTGTTCAAAGACACTGGAATCACATTGAAACGAAAGCAGATCCACTCCAGAGTGCTGTTATGACTTAAATGTGTTGATCTCGGTGGGACATTGAAGAATGCAGCTTATTTGACAACTGACACAGCAATAGTGGTTAAAACGTGTGTTACCTGCAAATAACAGCTTACAAGCCTCTTCCCTGCGTGAAACAGCTATTACAGCCTTTTCACCACATTAAACTTGTAAAAACATTGTTTTGCACTTATTTGATGTTTAGACGCCATTTTGTGTTCAAAGACACTGGAATCACACTGAAACGAAAGCAGATCCACTCCAGAGTGCTTTTATGACTTAAATGTGTTGATCTCGGTGGGACATTGAAGAATGCAGCTTATTTGACAACTGACACAGCAATAGTGGTTAAAACGTGTGTTACCTGCAAATAACAGCTTACAAGCCTCTTCCCTGCGTGAAACAGCTGTTACAGCCTTTTCACCACATTAAATTTGTAAAAGCATTGTTTTGCACTTATTTGATGTTTAGACGCCATTTTGTGTTCAAAGACACTGGAATCACATTGAAACGAAAGCAGATCCACTCCAGAGTGCTGTTATGACTTAAATGTGTTGATCTCGGTGGGACATTGAAGAATGCAGCTTATTTGACAACTGACACTGCAATAGTGGTTAAAACGTGTGTTACCTGCAAATAACAGCTTAAAAGCCTCTTTCCCTGCGTGAAACAGCTGTTACAGCCTTTTCACCACATTAAATTTGTATAAGCATTGTTTTGCACTTATTTGATGTTTAGACGCCATTTTGTGTTCAAAGACACTGGAATCACATTGAAACGAAAGCAGATCCACTCCAGAGTGCTGTTATGACTTAAATGTGTTGATCTCGGTGGGACATTGAAGAATGCAGCTTATTTGACAAGTGACACTGCAATAGTGGTTAAAACGTGTGTTACCTGCAAATAACAGCTTAAAAGCCTCTTCCCTGCGTGAAACAGCTATTACAGCCTTTTCACCACATTAAACTTGTAAAAACATTGTTTTGCACTTATTTGATGTTTAGACGCCATTTTGTGTTCAAAGACACTGGAATCACACTGAAACGAAAGCAGATCCACTCCAGAGTGCTTTTATGACTTAAATGTGTTGATCTCGGTGGGACATTGAAGAATGCAGCTTATTTGACAACTGACACTGCAATAGTGGTTAAAACGTGTGTTACCTGCAAATAACAGCTTAAAAGCCTCTTCCCTGCGTGAAACAGCTGTTACAGCCTTTTCACCACATTCAATTTGTAAAAGCATTGTTTTGCACTTATTTGATGTTTAGACGCCATTTTGTGTTCAAAGACACTGGAATCACATTGAAACGAAAGCAGATCCACTCCAGAGTGCTGTTATGACTTAAATGTGTTGATCTCGGTGGGACATTGAAGAATGCAGCTTATTTGACAAGTGACACAGCAATAGTGGTTAAAACGTGTGTTACCTGCAAATAACAGCTTAAAAGCCTCTTCCCTGCGTGAAACAGCTATTACAGCCTTTTCACCACATTAAACTTGTAAAAACATTGTTTTGCACTTATTTGATGTTTAGACGCCATTTTGTGTTCAAAGACACTGGAATCACATTGAAACGAAAGCAGATCCACTCCAGAGTGCTGTTATGACTTAAATGTGTTGATCTCGGTGGGACATTGAAGAATGCAGCTTATTTGACAACTGACACAGCAATAGTGGTTAAAACGTGTGTTACCTGCAAATAACAGCTTACAAGCCTCTTCCCTGCGTGAAACAGCTATACAGCCTTTTCACCACATTAAACTTGTAAAAACATTGTTTTGCACTTATTTGATGTTTAGACGCCATTTTGTGTTCAAAGACACTGGAATCACACTGAAACGAAAGCAGATCCACTCCAGAGTGCTTTTATGACTTAAATGTGTTGATCTCGGTGGGACATTGAAGAATGCAGCTTATTTGACAACTGACACAGCAATAGTGGTTAAAACGTGTGTTACCTGCAAATAACAGCTTACAAGCCTCTTCCCTGCGTGAAACAGCTGTTACAGCCTTTTCACCACATTAAATTTGTAAAAGCATTGTTTTGCACTTATTTGATGTTTAGACGCCATTTTGTGTTCAAAGACACTGGAATCACATTGAAACGAAAGCAGATCCACTCCAGAGTGCTGTTATGACTTAAATGTGTTGATCTCGGTGGGACATTGAAGAATGCAGCTTATTTGACAACTGACACTGCAATAGTGGTTAAAACGTGTGTTACCTGCAAATAACAGCTTAAAAGCCTCTTCCCTGCGTGAAACAGCTGTTACAGCCTTTTCACCACATTCAATTTGTAAAAGCATTGTTTTGCACTTATTTGATGTTTAGACGCCATTTTGTGTTCAAAGACACTGGAATCACATTGAAACGAAAGCAGATCCACTCCAGAGTGCTGTTATGACTTAAATGTGTTGATCTCGGTGGGACATTGAAGAATGCAGCTTATTTGACAAGTGACACAGCAATAGTGGTTAAAACGTGTGTTACCTGCAAATAACAGCTTAAAAGCCTCTTCCCTGCGTGAAACAGCTATTACAGCCTTTTCACCACATTAAACTTGTAAAAACATTGTTTTGCACTTATTTGATGTTTAGACGCCATTTTGTGTTCAAAGACACTGGAATCACATTGAAACGAAAGCAGATCCACTCCAGAGTGCTGTTATGACTTAAATGTGTTGATCTCGGTGGGACATTGAAGAATGCAGCTTATTTGACAACTGACACAGCAATAGTGGTTAAAACGTGTGTTACCTGCAAATAACAGCTTACAAGCCTCTTCCCTGCGTGAAACAGCTATTACAGCCTTTTCACCACATTAAACTTGTAAAAACATTGTTTTGCACTTATTTGATGTTTAGACGCCATTTTGTGTTCAAAGACACTGGAATCACACTGAAACGAAAGCAGATCCACTCCAGAGTGCTTTTATGACTTAAATGTGTTGATCTCGGTGGGACATTGAAGAATGCAGCTTATTTGACAACTGACACAGCAATAGTGGTTAAAACGTGTGTTACCTGCAAATAACAGCTTACAAGCCTCTTCCCTGCGTGAAACAGCTATTACAGCCTTTTCACCACATTAAACTTGTAAAAACATTGTTTTGCACTTATTTGATGTTTAGACGCCATTTTGTGTTCAAAGACACTGGAATCACACTGAAACGAAAGCAGATCCACTCCAGAGTGCTTTTATGACTTAAATGTGTTGATCTCGGTGGGACATTGAAGAATGCAGCTTATTTGACAACTGACACAGCAATAGTGGTTAAAACGTGTGTTACCTGCAAATAACAGCTTACAAGCCTCTTCCCTGCGTGAAACAGCTGTTACAGCCTTTTCACCACATTAAATTTGTAAAAGCATTGTTTTGCACTTATTTGATGTTTAGACGCCATTTTGTGTTCAAAGACACTGGAATCACATTGAAACGAAAGCAGATCCACTCCAGAGTGCTGTTATGACTTAAATGTGTTGATCTCGGTGGGACATTGAAGAATGCAGCTTATTTGACAACTGACACTGCAATAGTGGTTAAAACGTGTGTTACCTGCAAATAACAGCTTAAAAGCCTCTTCCCTGCGTGAAACAGCTGTTACAGCCTTTTCACCACATTCAATTTGTAAAAGCATTGTTTTGCACTTATTTGATGTTTAGACGCCATTTTGTGTTCAAAGACACTGGAATCACATTGAAACGAAAGCAGATCCACTCCAGAGTGCTGTTATGACTTAAATGTGTTGATCTCGGTGGGACATTGAAGAATGCAGCTTATTTGACAAGTGACACAGCAATAGTGGTTAAAACGTGTGTTACCTGCAAATAACAGCTTAAAAGCCTCTTCCCTGCGTGAAACAGCTATTACAGCCTTTTCACCACATTAAACTTGTAAAAACATTGTTTTGCACTTATTTGATGTTTAGACGCCATTTTGTGTTCAAAGACACTGGAATCACATTGAAACGAAAGCAGATCCACTCCAGAGTGCTGTTATGACTTAAATGTGTTGATCTCGGTGGGACATTGAAGAATGCAGCTTATTTGACAACTGACACAGCAATAGTGGTTAAAACGTGTGTTACCTGCAAATAACAGCTTACAAGCCTCTTCCCTGCGTGAAACAGCTATTACAGCCTTTTCACCACATTAAACTTGTAAAAACATTGTTTTGCACTTATTTGATGTTTAGACGCCATTTTGTGTTCAAAGACACTGGAATCACACTGAAACGAAAGCAGATCCACTCCAGAGTGCTTTTATGACTTAAATGTGTTGATCTCGGTGGGACATTGAAGAATGCAGCTTATTTGACAACTGACACAGCAATAGTGGTTAAAACGTGTGTTACCTGCAAATAACAGCTTACAAGCCTCTTCCCTGCGTGAAACAGCTGTTACAGCCTTTTCACCACATTAAATTTGTAAAAGCATTGTTTTGCACTTATTTGATGTTTAGACGCCATTTTGTGTTCAAAGACACTGGAATCACATTGAAACGAAAGCAGATCCACTCCAGAGTGCTGTTATGACTTAAATGTGTTGATCTCGGTGGGACATTGAAGAATGCAGCTTATTTGACAACTGACACTGCAATAGTGGTTAAAACGTGTGTTACCTGCAAATAACAGCTTAAAAGCCTCTTTCCCTGCGTGAAACAGCTGTTACAGCCTTTTCACCACATTAAATTTGTATAAGCATTGTTTTGCACTTATTTGATGTTTAGACGCCATTTTGTGTTCAAAGACACTGGAATCACATTGAAACGAAAGCAGATCCACTCCAGAGTGCTGTTATGACTTAAATGTGTTGATCTCGGTGGGACATTGAAGAATGCAGCTTATTTGACAAGTGACACAGCAATAGTGGTTAAAACGTGTGTTACCTGCAAATAACAGCTTAAAAGCCTCTTCCCTGCGTGAAACAGCTATTACAGCCTTTTCACCACATTAAACTTGTAAAAACATTGTTTTGCACTTATTTGATGTTTAGACGCCATTTTGTGTTCAAAGACACTGGAATCACATTGAAACGAAAGCAGATCCACTCCAGAGTGCTGTTATGACTTAAATGTGTTGATCTCGGTGGGACATTGAAGAATGCAGCTTATTTGACAACTGACACAGCAATAGTGGTTAAAACGTGTGTTACCTGCAAATAACAGCTTACAAGCCTCTTCCCTGCGTGAAACAGCTATTACAGCCTTTTCACCACATTAAACTTGTAAAAACATTGTTTTGCACTTATTTGATGTTTAGACGCCATTTTGTGTTCAAAGACACTGGAATCACACTGAAACGAAAGCAGATCCACTCCAGAGTGCTTTTATGACTTAAATGTGTTGATCTCGGTGGGACATTGAAGAATGCAGCTTATTTGACAACTGACACAGCAATAGTGGTTAAAACGTGTGTTACCTGCAAATAACAGCTTACAAGCCTCTTCCCTGCGTGAAACAGCTATTACAGCCTTTTCACCACATTAAACTTGTAAAAGCATTGTTTTGCACTTATTTGATGTTTAGATGCCATTTTGTGTTCAAAGACACTGGAATCACACTGAAACGAAAGCAGATCCACTCCAGAGTGCTTTTATGACTTAAATGTGTTGATCTCGGTGGGACATTGAAGAATGCAGCTTATTTGACAACTGACACTGCAATAGTGGTTAAAACGTGTGTTACCTGCAAATAACAGCTTAAAAGCCTCTTCCCTGCGTGAAACAGCTGTTACAGCCTTTTCACCACATTAAATTTGTAAAAGCATTGTTTTGCACTTATTTGATGTTTAGACGCCATTTTGTGTTCAAAGACACTGGAATCACATTGAAACGAAAGCAGATCCACTCCAGAGTGCTGTTATGACTTAAATGTGTTGATCTCGGTGGGACATTGAAGAATGCAGCTTATTTGACAAGTGACACAGCAATAGTGGTTAAAACGTGTGTTACCTGCAAATAACAGCTTAAAAGCCTCTTCCCTGCGTGAAACAGCTATTACAGCCTTTTCACCACATTAAACTTGTAAAAGCATTGTTTTGCACTTATTTGATGTTTAGACGCCATTTTGTGTTCAAAGACACTGGAATCACATTGAAACGAAAGCAGATCCACTCCAGAGTGCTGTTATGACTTAAATGTGTTGATCTCGGTGGGACATTGAAGAATGCAGCTTATTTGACAACTGACACAGCAATAGTGGTTAAAACGTGTGTTACCTGCAAATAACAGCTTACAAGCCTCTTCCCTGCGTGAAACAGCTATTACAGCCTTTTCACCACATTAAACTTGTAAAAGCATTGTTTTGCACTTATTTGATGTTTAGACGCCATTTTGTGTTCAAAGACACTGGAATCACACTGAAACGAAAGCAGATCCACTCCAGAGTGCTTTTATGACTTAAATGTGTTGATCTCGGTGGGACATTGAAGAATGCAGCTTATTTGACAACTGACACTGCAATAGTGGTTAAAACGTGTGTTACCTGCAAATAACAGCTTAAAAGCCTCTTCCCTGCGTGAAACAGCTGTTACAGCCTTTTCACCACATTAAATTTGTAAAAGCATTGTTTTGCACTTATTTGATGTTTAGACGCCATTTTGTGTTCAAAGACACTGGAATCACATTGAAACGAAAGCAGATCCACTCCAGAGTGCTGTTATGACTTAAATGTGTTGATCTCGGTGGGACATTGAAGAATGCAGCTTATTTGACAAGTGACACAGCAATAGTGGTTAAAACGTGTGTTACCTGCAAATAACAGCTTAAAAGCCTCTTCCCTGCGTGAAACAGCTATTACAGCCTTTTCACCACATTAAACTTGTAAAAGCATTGTTTTGCACTTATTTGATGTTTAGACGCCATTTTGTGTTCAAAGACACTGGAATCACATTGAAACGAAAGCAGATCCACTCCAGAGTGCTGTTATGACTTAAATGTGTTGATCTCGGTGGGACATTGAAGAATGCAGCTTATTTGACAACTGACACAGCAATAGTGGTTAAAACGTGTGTTACCTGCAAATAACAGCTTACAAGCCTCTTCCCTGCGTGAAACAGCTATTACAGCCTTTTCACCACATTAAACTTGTAAAAGCATTGTTTTGCACTTATTTGATGTTTAGACGCCATTTTGTGTTCAAAGACACTGGAATCACACTGAAACGAAAGCAGATCCACTCCAGAGTGCTTTTATGACTTAAATGTGTTGATCTCGTGGGACATTGAAGAATGCAGCTTATTTGACAACTGACACTGCAATAGTGGTTAAAACGTGTGTTACCTGCAAATAACAGCTTAAAAGCCTCTTCCCTGCGTGAAACAGCTGTTACAGCCTTTTCACCACATTAAATTTGTAAAAGCATTGTTTTGCACTTATTTGATGTTTAGACGCCATTTTGTGTTCAAAGACACTGGAATCACATTGAAACGAAAGCAGATCCACTCCAGAGTGCTGTTATGACTTAAATGTGTTGATCTCGGTGGGACATTGAAGAATGCAGCTTATTTGACAAGTGACACAGCAATAGTGGTTAAAACGTGTGTTACCTGCAAATAACAGCTTAAAAGCCTCTTCCCTGCGTGAAACAGCTATTACAGCCTTTTCACCACATTAAACTTGTAAAAGCATTGTTTTGCACTTATTTGATGTTTAGACGCCATTTTGTGTTCAAAGACACTGGAATCACATTGAAACGAAAGCAGATCCACTCCAGAGTGCTGTTATGACTTAAATGTGTTGATCTCGGTGGGACATTGAAGAATGCAGCTTATTTGACAAGTGACACAGCAATAGTGGTTAAAACGTGTGTTACCTGCAAATAACAGCTTAAAAGCCTCTTCCCTGCGTGAAACAGCTATTACAGCCTTTTCACCACATTAAACTTGTAAAAGCATTGTTTTGCACTTATTTGATGTTTAGACGCCATTTTGTGTTCAAAGACACTGGAATCACATTGAAACGAAAGCAGATCCACTCCAGAGTGCTGTTATGACTTAAATGTGTTGATCTCGGTGGGACATTGAAGAATGCAGCTTATTTGACAACTGACACAGCAATAGTGGTTAAAACGTGTGTTACCTGCAAATAACAGCTTACAAGCCTCTTCCCTGCGTGAAACAGCTATTACAGCCTTTTCACCACATTAAACTTGTAAAAGCATTGTTTTGCACTTATTTGATGTTTAGACGCCATTTTGTGTTCAAAGACACTGGAATCACACTGAAACGAAAGCAGATCCACTCCAGAGTGCTTTTATGACTTAAATGTGTTGATCTCGGTGGGACATTGAAGAATGCAGCTTATTTGACAACTGACACTGCAATAGTGGTTAAAACGTGTGTTACCTGCAAATAACAGCTTAAAAGCCTCTTCCCTGCGTGAAACAGCTGTTACAGCCTTTTCACCACATTAAATTTGTAAAAGCATTGTTTTGCACTTATTTGATGTTTAGACGCCATTTTGTGTTCAAAGACACTGGAATCACATTGAAACGAAAGCAGATCCACTCCAGAGTGCTTTTATGACTTAAATGTGTTGATCTCGGTGGGACATTGAAGAATGCAGCTTATTTGACAACTGACACTGCAATAGTGGTTAAAACGTGTGTTACCTGCAAATAACAGCTTAAAAGCCTCTTCCCTGCGTGAAACAGCTGTTACAGCCTTTTCACTACATTAAATTTGTATAAGCATTGTTTTGCACTTATTTGATGTTTAGACGCCATTTTGTGTTCAAAGACACTGGAATCACACTGAAACGAAAGCAGATCCACTCCAGAGTGCTTTTATGACTTAAATGTGTTGATCTCGGTGGGACATTGAAGAATGCAGCTTATTTGACAACTGACACTGCAATAGTGGTTAAAACGTGTGTTACCTGCAAATAACAGCTTAAAAGCCTCTTCCCTGCGTGAAACAGCTGTTACAGCCTTTTCACCACATTAAATTTGTAAAAGCATTGTTTTGCACTTATTTGATGTTTAGACGCCATTTTGTGTTCAAAGACACTGGAATCACATTGAAACGAAAGCAGATCCACTCCAGAGTGCTGTTATGACTTAAATGTGTTGATCTCGGTGGGACATTGAAGAATGCAGCTTATTTGACAACTGACACTGCAATAGTGGTTAAAACGTGTGTTACCTGCAAATAACAGCTTAAAAGCCTCTTCCCTGCGTGAAACAGCTGTTACAGCCTTTTCACCACATTAAATTTGTAAAAGCATTGTTTTGCACTTATTTGATGTTTAGACGCCATTTTGTGTTCAAAGACACTGGAATCACATTGAAACGAAAGCAGATCCACTCCAGAGTGCTGTTATGACTTAAATGTGTTGATCTCGGTGGGACATTGAAGAATGCAGCTTATTTGACAAGTGACACAGCAATAGTGGTTAAAACGTGTGTTACCTGCAAATAACAGCTTAAAAGCCTCTTCCCTGCGTGAAACAGCTATTACAGCCTTTTCACCACATTAAACTTGTAAAAACATTGTTTTGCACTTATTTGATGTTTAGACGCCATTTTGTGTTCAAAGACACTGGAATCACACTGAAACGAAAGCAGATCCACTCCAGAGTGCTTTTATGACTTAAATGTGTTGATCTCGGTGGGACATTGAAGAATGCAGCTTATTTGACAACTGACACTGCAATAGTGGTTAAAACGTGTGTTACCTGCAAATAACAGCTTAAAAGCCTCTTCCCTGCGTGAAACAGCTGTTACAGCCTTTTCACCACATTCAATTTGTAAAAGCATTGTTTTGCACTTATTTGATGTTTAGACGCCATTTTGTGTTCAAAGACACTGGAATCACATTGAAACGAAAGCAGATCCACTCCAGAGTGCTGTTATGACTTAAATGTGTTGATCTCGGTGGGACATTGAAGAATGCAGCTTATTTGACAACTGACACAGCAATAGTGGTTAAAACGTGTGTTACCTGCAAATAACAGCTTACAAGCCTCTTCCCTGCGTGAAACAGCTATTACAGCCTTTTCACCACATTAAACTTGTAAAAGCATTGTTTTGCACTTATTTGATGTTTAGATGCCATTTTGTGTTCAAAGACACTGGAATCACACTGAAACGAAAGCAGATCCACTCCAGAGTGCTTTTATGACTTAAATGTGTTGATCTCGGTGGGACATTGAAGAATGCAGCTTATTTGACAACTGACACTGCAATAGTGGTTAAAACGTGTGTTACCTGCAAATAACAGCTTAAAAGCCTCTTCCCTGCGTGAAACAGCTGTTACAGCCTTTTCACCACATTAAATTTGTAAAAGCATTGTTTTGCACTTATTTGATGTTTAGACGCCATTTTGTGTTCAAAGACACTGGAATCACATTGAAACGAAAGCAGATCCACTCCAGAGTGCTGTTATGACTTAAATGTGTTGATCTCGGTGGGACATTGAAGAATGCAGCTTATTTGACAAGTGACACAGCAATAGTGGTTAAAACGTGTGTTACCTGCAAATAACAGCTTAAAAGCCTCTTCCCTGCGTGAAACAGCTATTACAGCCTTTTCACCACATTAAACTTGTAAAAGCATTGTTTTGCACTTATTTGATGTTTAGACGCCATTTTGTGTTCAAAGACACTGGAATCACATTGAAACGAAAGCAGATCCACTCCAGAGTGCTGTTATGACTTAAATGTGTTGATCTCGGTGGGACATTGAAGAATGCAGCTTATTTGACAACTGACACAGCAATAGTGGTTGAAACGTGTGTTACCTGCAAATAACAGCTTAAAAGCCTCTTCCCTGCGTGAAACAGCTGTTACAGCCTTTTCACCACATTAAATTTGTAAAAGCATTGTTTTGCACTTATTTGATGTTTAGAGGCCATTTTGTGTTCACAGACACTGGAATCACATTGAAACGAAAGCAGATCCACTCCAGAGTGCTGTTATGACTTAAATGTGTTGATCTCGGTGGGACATTGAAGAATGCAGCTTATTTGACAACTGACACAGCAATAGTGGTTGAAACGTGTGTTACCTGCAAATAACAGCTTACAAGCCTCTTCCCTGCGTGAAACAGCTATTACAGCCTTTTCACCACATTAAACTTGTAAAAGCATTGTTTTGCACTTATTTGATGTTTAGACGCCATTTTGTGTTCAAAGACACTGGAATCACACTGAAACGAAAGCAGATCCACTCCAGAGTGCTTTTATGACTTAAATGTGTTGATCTCGGTGGGACATTGAAGAATGCAGCTTATTTGACAACTGACACTGCAATAGTGGTTAAAACGTGTGTTACCTGCAAATAACAGCTTAAAAGCCTCTTCCCTGCGTGAAACAGCTGTTACAGCCTTTTCACCACATTAAATTTGTAAAAGCATTGTTTTGCACTTATTTGATGTTTAGACGCCATTTTGTGTTCAAAGACACTGGAATCACACTGAAACGAAAGCAGATCCACTCCAGAGTGCTTTTATGACTTAAATGTGTTGATCTCGGTGGGACATTGAAGAATGCAGCTTATTTGACAACTGACACTGCAATAGTGGTTAAAACGTGTGTTACCTGCAAATAACAGCTTAAAAGCCTCTTCCCTGCGTGAAACAGCTGTTACAGCCTTTTCACCACATTAAATTTGTAAAAGCATTGTTTTGCACTTATTTGATGTTTAGACGCCATTTTGTGTTCAAAGACACTGGAATCACATTGAAACGAAAGCAGATCCACTCCAGAGTGCTGTTATGACTTAAATGTGTTGATCTCGGTGGGACATTGAAGAATGCAGCTTATTTGACAACTGACACTGCAATAGTGGTTAAAACGTGTGTTACCTGCAAATAACAGCTTAAAAGCCTCTTTCCCTGCGTGAAACAGCTGTTACAGCCTTTTCACCACATTAAATTTGTATAAGCATTGTTTTGCACTTATTTGATGTTTAGACGCCATTTTGTGTTCAAAGACACTGGAATCACACTGAAACGAAAGCAGATCCACTCCAGAGTGCTTTTATGACTTAAATGTGTTGATCTCGGTGGGACATTGAAGAATGCAGCTTATTTGACAACTGACACTGCAATAGTGGTTAAAACGTGTGTTACCTGCAAATAACAGCTTAAAAGCCTCTTCCCTGCGTGAAACAGCTATTACAGCCTTTTCACCACATTAAACTTGTAAAAACATTGTTTTGCACTTATTTGATGTTTAGACGCCATTTTGTGTTCAAAGACACTGGAATCACACTGAAACGAAAGCAGATCCACTCCAGAGTGCTTTTATGACTTAAATGTGTTGATCTCGGTGGGACATTGAAGAATGCAGCTTATTTGACAACTGACACTGCAATAGTGGTTAAAACGTGTGTTACCTGCAAATAACAGCTTAAAAGCCTCTTCCCTGCGTGAAACAGCTGTTACAGCCTTTTCACCACATTCAATTTGTAAAAGCATTGTTATGCACTTATTTGATGTTTAGACGCCATTTTGTGTTCAAAGACACTGGAATCACATTGAAACGAAAGCAGATCCACTCCAGAGTGCTGTTATGACTTAAATGTGTTGATCTCGGTGGGACATTGAAGAATGCAGCTTATTTGACAAGTGACACAGCAATAGTGGTTAAAACGTGTGTTACCTGCAAATAACAGCTTAAAAGCCTCTTCCCTGCGTGAAACAGCTATTACAGCCTTTTCACCACATTAAACTTGTAAAAACATTGTTTTGCACTTATTTGATGTTTAGACGCCATTTTGTGTTCAAAGACACTGGAATCACATTGAAACGAAAGCAGATCCACTCCAGAGTGCTGTTATGACTTAAATGTGTTGATCTCGGTGGGACATTGAAGAATGCAGCTTATTTGACAACTGACACAGCAATAGTGGTTAAAACGTGTGTTACCTGCAAATAACAGCTTACAAGCCTCTTCCCTGCGTGAAACAGCTATTACAGCCTTTTCACCACATTAAACTTGTAAAAACATTGTTTTGCACTTATTTGATGTTTAGACGCCATTTTGTGTTCAAAGACACTGGAATCACACTGAAACGAAAGCAGATCCACTCCAGAGTGCTTTTATGACTTAAATGTGTTGATCTCGGTGGGACATTGAAGAATGCAGCTTATTTGACAACTGACACAGCAATAGTGGTTAAAACGTGTGTTACCTGCAAATAACAGCTTACAAGCCTCTTCCCTGCGTGAAACAGCTGTTACAGCCTTTTCACCACATTAAATTTGTAAAAGCATTGTTTTGCACTTATTTGATGTTTAGACGCCATTTTGTGTTCAAAGACACTGGAATCACATTGAAACGAAAGCAGATCCACTCCAGAGTGCTGTTATGACTTAAATGTGTTGATCTCGGTGGGACATTGAAGAATGCAGCTTATTTGACAACTGACACTGCAATAGTGGTTAAAACGTGTGTTACCTGCAAATAACAGCTTAAAAGCCTCTTTCCCTGCGTGAAACAGCTGTTACAGCCTTTTCACCACATTAAATTTGTATAAGCATTGTTTTGCACTTATTTGATGTTTAGACGCCATTTTGTGTTCAAAGACACTGGAATCACATTGAAACGAAAGCAGATCCACTCCAGAGTGCTGTTATGACTTAAATGTGTTGATCTCGGTGGGACATTGAAGAATGCAGCTTATTTGACAAGTGACACAGCAATAGTGGTTAAAACGTGTGTTACCTGCAAATAACAGCTTAAAAGCCTCTTCCCTGCGTGAAACAGCTATTACAGCCTTTTCACCACATTAAACTTGTAAAAACATTGTTTTGCACTTATTTGATGTTTAGACGCCATTTTGTGTTCAAAGACACTGGAATCACATTGAAACGAAAGCAGATCCACTCCAGAGTGCTGTTATGACTTAAATGTGTTGATCTCGGTGGGACATTGAAGAATGCAGCTTATTTGACAACTGACACAGCAATAGTGGTTAAAACGTGTGTTACCTGCAAATAACAGCTTACAAGCCTCTTCCCTGCGTGAAACAGCTATTACAGCCTTTTCACCACATTAAACTTGTAAAAACATTGTTTTGCACTTATTTGATGTTTAGACGCCATTTTGTGTTCAAAGACACTGGAATCACACTGAAACGAAAGCAGATCCACTCCAGAGTGCTTTTATGACTTAAATGTGTTGATCTCGGTGGGACATTGAAGAATGCAGCTTATTTGACAACTGACACAGCAATAGTGGTTAAAACGTGTGTTACCTGCAAATAACAGCTTACAAGCCTCTTCCCTGCGTGAAACAGCTATTACAGCCTTTTCACCACATTAAACTTGTAAAAGCATTGTTTTGCACTTATTTGATGTTTAGATGCCATTTTGTGTTCAAAGACACTGGAATCACACTGAAACGAAAGCAGATCCACTCCAGAGTGCTTTTATGACTTAAATGTGTTGATCTCGGTGGGACATTGAAGAATGCAGCTTATTTGACAACTGACACTGCAATAGTGGTTAAAACGTGTGTTACCTGCAAATAACAGCTTAAAAGCCTCTTCCCTGCGTGAAACAGCTGTTACAGCCTTTTCACCACATTAAATTTGTAAAAGCATTGTTTTGCACTTATTTGATGTTTAGACGCCATTTTGTGTTCAAAGACACTGGAATCACATTGAAACGAAAGCAGATCCACTCCAGAGTGCTGTTATGACTTAAATGTGTTGATCTCGGTGGGACATTGAAGAATGCAGCTTATTTGACAAGTGACACAGCAATAGTGGTTAAAACGTGTGTTACCTGCAAATAACAGCTTAAAAGCCTCTTCCCTGCGTGAAACAGCTATTACAGCCTTTTCACCACATTAAACTTGTAAAAGCATTGTTTTGCACTTATTTGATGTTTAGACGCCATTTTGTGTTCAAAGACACTGGAATCACATTGAAACGAAAGCAGATCCACTCCAGAGTGCTGTTATGACTTAAATGTGTTGATCTCGGTGGGACATTGAAGAATGCAGCTTATTTGACAACTGACACAGCAATAGTGGTTAAAACGTGTGTTACCTGCAAATAACAGCTTACAAGCCTCTTCCCTGCGTGAAACAGCTATTACAGCCTTTTCACCACATTAAACTTGTAAAAGCATTGTTTTGCACTTATTTGATGTTTAGACGCCATTTTGTGTTCAAAGACACTGGAATCACACTGAAACGAAAGCAGATCCACTCCAGAGTGCTTTTATGACTTAAATGTGTTGATCTCGGTGGGACATTGAAGAATGCAGCTTATTTGACAACTGACACTGCAATAGTGGTTAAAACGTGTGTTACCTGCAAATAACAGCTTAAAAGCCTCTTCCCTGCGTGAAACAGCTGTTACAGCCTTTTCACCACATTAAATTTGTAAAAGCATTGTTTTGCACTTATTTGATGTTTAGACGCCATTTTGTGTTCAAAGACACTGGAATCACATTGAAACGAAAGCAGATCCACTCCAGAGTGCTGTTATGACTTAAATGTGTTGATCTCGGTGGGACATTGAAGAATGCAGCTTATTTGACAACTGACACTGCAATAGTGGTTAAAACGTGTGTTACCTGCAAATAACAGCTTAAAAGCCTCTTCCCTGCGTGAAACAGCTGTTACAGCCTTTTCACCACATTAAATTTGTAAAAGCATTGTTTTGCACTTATTTGATGTTTAGACGCCATTTTGTGTTCAAAGACACTGGAATCACATTGAAACGAAAGCAGATCCACTCCAGAGTGCTGTTATGACTTAAATGTGTTGATCTCGGTGGGACATTGAAGAATGCAGCTTATTTGACAACTGACACAGCAAAAGTGGTTAAAACGTGTGTTACCTGCAAATAACAGCTTAAAAGCCTCTTCCCTGCGTGAAACAGCTGTTACAGCCTTTTCACCACATTAAACTTGTAAAAGCATTGTTTTGCACTTATTTGATGTTTAGACGCCATTTTGTGTTCAAAGACACTGGAATCACATTGAAACGAAAGCAGATCCACTCCAGAGTGCTGTTATGACTTAAATGTGTTGATCTCGGTGGGACATTGAAGAATGCAGCTTATTTGACAAATGACACAGCAATAGTGGTTAAAACGTGTGTTACCTGCAAATAACAGCCTAAAAGCCTCTTCCCTGCGTGAAACAGCTGTTACAGCCTTTTCACCACATTAAACTTGTAAAAGCATTGTTTTGCACTTATTTGATGTTTAGACGCCATTTTGTGTTCAAAGACACTGGAATCACATTGAAACGAAAGCAGATCCACTCCAGAGTGCTGTTATGACTTAAATGTGTTGATCTCGGTGGGACATTGAAGAATGCAGCTTATTTGACAACTGACACAGCAAAAGTGGTTAAAACGTGTGTTACCTGCAAATAACAGCTTAAAAGCCTCTTCCCTGCGTGAAACAGCTGTTACAGCCTTTTCACCACATTAAACTTGTAAAAGCATTGTTTTGCACTTATTTGATGTTTAGACGCCATTTTGTGTTCAAAGACACTGGAATCACATTGAAACGAAAGCAGATCCACTCCAGAGTGCTGTTATGACTTAAATGTGTTGATCTCGGTGGGACATTGAAGAATGCAGCTTATTTGACAACTGACACAGCAAAAGTGGTTAAAACGTGTGTTACCTGCAAATAACAGCTTAAAAGCCTCTTCCCTGCGTGAAACAGCTGTTACAGCCTTTTCACCACATTAAACTTGTAAAAGCATTGTTTTGCACTTATTTGATGTTTAGACGCCATTTTGTGTTCAAAGACACTGGAATCACATTGAAACGAAAGCAGATCCACTCCAGAGTGCTGTTATGACTTAAATGTGTTGATCTCGGTGGGACATTGAAGAATGCAGCTTATTTGACAACTGACACAGCAAAAGTGGTTAAAACGTGTGTTACCTGCAAATAACAGCTTAAAAGCCTCTTCCCTGCGTGAAACAGCTGTTACAGCCTTTTCACCACATTAAACTTGTAAAAGCATTGTTTTGCACTTATTTGATGTTTAGACGCCATTTTGTGTTCAAAGACACTGGAATCACATTGAAACGAAAGCAGATCCACTCCAGAGTGCTGTTATGACTTAAATGTGTTGATCTCGGTGGGACATTGAAGAATGCAGCTTATTTGACAACTGACACAGCAATAGTGGTTAAAACGTGTGTTACCTGCAAATAACAGCTTAAAAGCCTCTTCCCTGCGTGAAACAGCTGTTACAGCCTTTTCACCACATTAAACTTGTAAAAGCATTGTTTTGCACTTATTTGATGTTTAGACGCCATTTTGTGTTCAAAGACACTGGAATCACATTGAAACGAAAGCAGATCCACTCCAGAGTGCTGTTATGACTTAAATGTGTTGATCTCGGTGGGACATTGAAGAATGCAGCTTATTTGACAACTGACACAGCAAAAGTGGTTAAAACGTGTGTTACCTGCAAATAACAGCTTAAAAGCCTCTTCCCTGCGTGAAACAGCTGTTACAGCCTTTTCACCACATTAAACTTGTAAAAGCATTGTTTTGCACTTATTTGATGTTTAGACGCCATTTTGTGTTCAAAGACACTGGAATCACATTGAAACGAAAGCAGATCCACTCCAGAGTGCTGTTATGACTTAAATGTGTTGATCTCGGTGGGACATTGAAGAATGCAGCTTATTTGACAACTGACACAGCAAAAGTGGTTAAAACGTGTGTTACCTGCAAATAACAGCTTAAAAGCCTCTTCCCTGCGTGAAACAGCTGTTACAGCCTTTTCACCACATTAAACTTGTAAAAGCATTGTTTTGCACTTATTTGATGTTTAGACGCCATTTTGTGTTCAAAGACACTGGAATCACATTGAAACGAAAGCAGATCCACTCCAGAGTGCTGTTATGACTTAAATGTGTTGATCTCGGTGGGACATTGAAGAATGCAGCTTATTTGACAAATGACACAGCAATAGTGGTTAAAACGTGTGTTACCTGCAAATAACAGCCTAAAAGCCTCTTCCCTGCGTGAAACAGCTGTTACAGCCTTTTCACCACATTAAACTTGTAAAAGCATTGTTTTGCACTTATTTGATGTTTAGACGCCATTTTGTGTTCAAAGACACTGGAATCACATTGAAACGAAAGCAGATCCACTCCAGAGTGCTGTTATGACTTAAATGTGTTGATCTCGGTGGGACATTGAAGAATGCAGCTTATTTGACAACTGACACAGCAATAGTGGTTAAAACGTGTGTTACCTGCAAATAACAGCTTAAAAGCCTCTTCCCTCTGTGAAACAGCTATTACAGCCTTTTCACCACATTAAACTTGTAAAAGCATTGTTTTGCACTTATTTGATGTTTAGACGCCATTTTGTGTTCAAAGACACTGGAATCACATTGAAACGAAAGCAGATCCACTCCAGAGTGCTGTTATGACTTAAATGTGTTGATCTCGGTGGGACATTGAAGAATTCAGCTTATTTGACAACTGACACAGCAATAGTGGTTAAAACGTGTGTTACCTGCAAATAACAGCTTAAAAGCCTCTTCCCTGCGTGAAACAGCTGTTACAGCCTTTTCACCACATTAAACTTGTAAAAGCATTGTTTTGCACTTATTTGATGTTTAGACGCCATTTTGTGTTCAAAGACACTGGAATCACATTGAAACGAAAGCAGATCCACTCCAGAGTGCTGTTATGACTTAAATGTGTTGATCTCGGTGGGACATTGAAGAATGCAGCTTATTTGACAAATGACACAGCAATAGTGGTTAAAACGTGTGTTACCTGCAAATAACAGCCTAAAAGCCTCTTCCCTGCGTGAAACAGCTGTTACAGCCTTTTCACCACATTAAACTTGTAAAAGCATTGTTTTGCACTTATTTGATCTTTAGACGCCATTTTGTGTTCAAAGACACTGGAATCACATTGAAACGAAAGCAGATCCACTCCAGAGTGCTGTTATGACTTAAATGTGTTGATCTCGGTGGGACATTGAAGAATGCAGCTTATTTGACAACTGACACAGCAAAAGTGGTTAAAACGTGTGTTACCTGCAAATAACAGCTTAAAAGCCTCTTCCCTGCGTGAAACAGCTGTTACAGCCTTTTCACCACATTAAACTTGTAAAAGCATTGTTTTGCACTTATTTGATGTTTAGACGCCATTTTGTGTTCAAAGACACTGGAATCACATTGAAACGAAAGCAGATCCACTCCAGAGTGCTGTTATGACTTAAATGTGTTGATCTCGGTGGGACATTGAAGAATTCAGCTTATTTGACAACTGACACAGCAATAGTGGTTTAAACGTGTGTTACCTGCAAATAACAGCTTAAAAGCCTCTTCCCTGCGTGAAACAGCTGTTACAGCCTTTTCACCACATTAAACTTGTAAAAGCATTGTTTTGCGCGTATTTGATGTTTAGACGCCATTTTGTGTTCAAAGACACTGGAATCACATTGAAACGAAAGCAGATCCACTCCAGAGTGCTGTTATGACTTAAATGTGTTGATCTCGGTGGGACATTGAAGAATGCAGCTTATTTGACAACTGACACAGCAAAAGTGGTTAAAACGTGTGTTACCTGCAAATAACAGCTTAAAAGCCTCTTCCCTGCGTGAAACAGCTGTTACAGCCTTTTCACCACATTAAACTTGTAAAAGCATTGTTTTGCACTTATTTGATGTTTAGACGCCATTTTGTGTTCAAAGACACTGGAATCACATTGAAACGAAAGCAGATCCACTCCAGAGTGCTGTTATGACTTAAATGTGTTGATATCGGTGGGACATTGAAGAATGCAGCTTATTTGACAACTGACACTGCAATAGTGGTTAAAACGTGTGTTACCTGCAAATAACAGCTTAAAAGCCTCTTCCCTGCGTGAAACAGCTATTACAGCCTTTTCACCACATTAAACTTGTAAAAGCATTGTTTTGCACTTATTTGATGTTTAGACGCCATTTTGTGTTCAAAGACACTGGAATCACATTGAAACGAAAGCAGATCCACTCCAGAGTGCTGTTATGACTTAAATGTGTTGATCTCGGTGGGACATTGAAGAATTCAGCTTATTTGACAACTGACACAGCAATAGTGGTTAAAACGTGTGTTACCTGCAAATAACAGCTTAAAAGCCTCTTCCCTGCGTGAAACAGCTGTTACAGCCTTTTCACCACATTAAACTTGTAAAAGCATTGTTTTGCACTTATTTGATGTTTAGACGCCATTTTGTGTTCAAAGACACTGGAATCACATTGAAACGAAAGCAGATCCACTCCAGAGTGCTGTTATGACTTAAATGTGTTGATCTCGGTGGGACATTGAAGAATGCAGCTTATTTGACAAATGACACAGCAATAGTGGTTAAAACGTGTGTTACCTGCAAATAACAGCCTAAAAGCCTCTTCCCTGCGTGAAACAGCTGTTACAGCCTTTTCACCACATTAAACTTGTAAAAGCATTGTTTTGCACTTATTTGATGTTTAGACGCCATTTTGTGTTCAAAGACACTGGAATCACATTGAAACGAAAGCAGATCCACTCCAGAGTGCTGTTATGACTTAAATGTGTTGATCTCGGTGGGACATTGAAGAATTCAGCTTATTTGACAACTGACACAGCAATAGTGGTTTAAACGTGTGTTACCTGCAAATAACAGCTTAAAAGCCTCTTCCCTGCGTGAAACAGCTGTTACAGCCTTTTCACCACATTAAACTTGTAAAAGCATTGTTTTGCGCGTATTTGATGTTTAGACGCCATTTTGTGTTCAAAGACACTGGAATCACATTGAAACGAAAGCAGATCCACTCCAGAGTGCTGTTATGACTTAAATGTGTTGATCTCGGTGGGACATTGAAGAATGCAGCTTATTTGACAACTGACACAGCAAAAGTGGTTAAAAACGTGTGTTACCTGCAAATAACAGCTTAAAAGCCTCTTCCCTGCGTGAAACAGCTGTTACAGCCTTTTCACCACATTAAACTTGTAAAAGCATTGTTTTGCACTTATTTGATGTTTAGACGCCATTTTGTGTTCAAAGACACTGGAATCACATTGAAACGAAAGCAGATCCACTCCAGAGTGCTGTTATGACTTAAATGTGTTGATCTCGGTGGGGACATTGAAGAATGCAGCTTATTTGACAACTGACACAGCAAAAGTGGTTAAAACGTGTGTTACCTGCAAATAACAGCTTAAAAGCCTCTTCCCTGCGTGAAACAGCTGTTACAGCCTTTTCACTACATTAAACTTGTAAAAGCATTGTTTTGCGCTTATTTGATGTTTAGACGCCATTTTGTGTTCAAAGACACTGGAATCACATTGAAACGAAAGCAGATCCACTCCAGAGTGCTGTTATGACTTAAATGTGTTGATCTCGGTGGGACATTGAAGAATGCAGCTTATTTGACAACTGACACAGCAAAAGTGGTTAAAACGTGTGTTACCTGCAAATAACAGCTTAAAAGCCTCTTCCCTGCGTGAAACAGCTGTTACAGCCTTTTCACCACATTAAACTTGTAAAAGCATTGTTTTGCACTTATTTGATGTTTAGACGCCATTTTGTGTTCAAAGACACTGGAATCACATTGAAACGAAAGCAGATCCACTCCAGAGTGCTGTTATGACTTAAATGTGTTGATCTCGGTGGGACATTGAAGAATTCAGCTTATTTGACAACTGACACAGCAATAGTGGTTAAAACGTGTGTTACCTGCAAATAACAGCTTAAAAGCCTCTTCCCTGCGTGAAACAGCTGTTACAAGCCTTTTCACCACATTAAACTTGTAAAAGCATTGTTTTGCACTTATTTGATGTTTAGACGCCATTTTGTGTTCAAAGACACTGGAATCACATTGAAACGAAAGCAGATCCACTCCAGAGTGCTGTTATGACTTAAATGTGTTGATCTCGGTGGGACATTGAAGAATGCAGCTTATTTGACAACTGACACAGCAAAAGTGGTTAAAACGTGTGTTACCTGCAAATAACAGCTTAAAAGCCTCTTCCCTGCGTGAAACAGCTGTTACAGCCTTTTCACCACATTAAACTTGTAAAAGCATTGTTTTGCACTTATTTGATGTTTAGACGCCATTTTGTGTTCAAAGACACTGGAATCACATTGAAACGAAAGCAGATCCACTCCAGAGTGCTGTTATGACTTAAATGTGTTGATATCGGTGGGACATTGAAGAATGCAGCTTATTTGACAACTGACACTGCAATAGTGGTTAAAACGTGTGTTACCTGCAAATAACAGCTTAAAAGCCTCTTCCCTGCGTGAAACAGCTATTACAGCCTTTTCACCACATTAAACTTGTAAAAGCATTGTTTTGCACTTATTTGATGTTTAGACGCCATTTTGTGTTCAAAGACACTGGAATCACATTGAAACGAAAGCAGATCCACTCCAGAGTGCTGTTATGACTTAAATGTGTTGATATCGGTGGGACATTGAAGAATGCAGCTTATTTGACAACTGACACTGCAATAGTGGTTAAAACGTGTGTTACCTGCAAATAACAGCTTAAAAGCCTCTTCCCTGCGTGAAACAGCTATTACAGCCTTTTCACCACATTAAACTTGTAAAAGCATTGTTTTGCACTTATTTGATGTTTAGACGCCATTTTGTGTTCAAAGACACTGGAATCACATTGAAACGAAAGCAGATCCACTCCAGAGTGCTGTTATGACTTAAATGTGTTGATCTCGGTGGGACATTGAAGAATGCAGCTTATTTGACAACTGACACAGCAAAAGTGGTTAAAACGTGTGTTACCTGCAAATAACAGCTTAAAAGCCTCTTCCCTGCGTGAAACAGCTGTTACAGCCTTTTCACCACATTAAACTTGTAAAAGCATTGTTTTGCACTTATTTGATGTTTAGACGCCATTTTGTGTTCAAAGACACTGGAATCACATTGAAACGAAAGCAGATCCACTCCAGAGTGCTGTTATGACTTAAATGTGTTGATATCGGTGGGACATTGAAGAATGCAGCTTATTTGACAACTGACACTGCAATAGTGGTTAAAACGTGTGTTACCTGCAAATAACAGCTTAAAAGCCTCTTCCCTGCGTGAAACAGCTATTACAGCCTTTTCACCACATTAAACTTGTAAAAGCATTGTTTTGCACTTATTTGATGTTTAGACGCCATTTTGTGTTCAAAGACACTGGAATCACATTGAAACGAAAGCAGATCCACTCCAGAGTGCTGTTATGACTTAAATGTGTTGATCTCGGTGGGACATTGAAGAATGCAGCTTATTTGACAACTGACACAGCAAAAGTGGTTAAAACGTGTGTTACCTGCAAATAACAGCTTAAAAGCCTCTTCCCTGCGTTAAACTGCTGTTACAGCCTTTTCACCACATTAAACTTGTAAAAGCATTGTTTTGCACTTATTTGATGTTTAGACGCCATTTTGTGTTCAAAGACACTGGAATCACATTGAAACGAAAGCAGATCCACTCCAGAGTGCTGTTATGACTTAAATGTGTTGATCTCGGTGGGACATTGAAGAATGCAGCTTATTTGACAACTGACACAGCAATAGTGGTTAAAACGTGTGTTACCTGCAAATAACAGCTTAAAAGCCTCTTCCCTGCGTGAAACAGCTGTTACAGCCTTTTCACCACATTAAACTTGTAAAAGCATTGTTTTGCACTTATTTGATGTTTAGACGCCATTTTGTGTTCAAAGACACTGGAATCACATTGAAACGAAAGCAGATCCACTCCAGAGTGCTGTTATGACTTAAATGTGTTGATCTCGGTGGGACATTGAAGAATGCAGCTTATTTGACAACTGACACAGCAAAAGTGGTTAAAACGTGTGTTACCTGCAAATAACAGCTTAAAAGCCTCTTCCCTGCGTGAAACAGCTGTTACAGCCTTTTCACCACATTAAACTTGTAAAAGCATTGTTTTGCACTTATTTGATGTTTAGACGCCATTTTGTGTTCAAAGACACTGGAATCACATTGAAACGAAAGCAGATCCACTCCAGAGTGCTGTTATGACTTAAATGTGTTGATCTCGGTGGGACATTGAAGAATTCAGCTTATTTGACAACTGACACAGCAATAGTGGTTAAAACGTGTGTTACCTGCAAATAACAGCTTAAAAGCCTCTTCCCTGCGTGAAACAGCTGTTACAGCCTTTTCACCACATTAAACTTGTAAAAGCATTGTTTTGCACTTATTTGATGTTTAGACGCCATTTTGTGTTCAAAGACACTGGAATCACATTGAAACGAAAGCAGATCCACTCCAGAGTGCTGTTATGACTTAAATGTGTTGATCTCGGTGGGACATTGAAGAATGCAGCTTATTTGACAAATGACACAGCAATAGTGGTTAAAACGTGTGTTACCTGCAAATAACAGCCTAAAAGCCTCTTCCCTGCGTGAAACAGCTGTTACAGCCTTTTCACCACATTAAACTTGTAAAAGCATTGTTTTGCACTTATTTGATGTTTAGACGCCATTTTGTGTTCAAAGACACTGGAATCACATTGAAACGAAAGCAGATCCACTCCAGAGTGCTGTTATGACTTAAATGTGTTGATCTCGGTGGGACATTGAAGAATTCAGCTTATTTGACAACTGACACAGCAATAGTGGTTAAAACGTGTGTTACCTGCAAATAACAGCTTAAAAGCCTCTTCCCTGCGTGAAACAGCTGTTACAGCCTTTTCACCACATTAAACTTGTAAAAGCATTGTTTTGCACTTATTTGATGTTTAGACGCCATTTTGTGTTCAAAGACACTGGAATCACATTGAAACGAAAGCAGATCCACTCCAGAGTGCTGTTATGACTTAAATGTGTTGATCTCGGTGGGACATTGAAGAATTCAGCTTATTTGACAACTGACACAGCAATAGTGGTTAAAACGTGTGTTACCTGCAAATAACAGCTTAAAAGCCTCTTCCCTGCGTGAAACAGCTGTTACAGCCTTTTCACCACATTAAACTTGTAAAAGCATTGTTTTGCACTTATTTGATGTTTAGACGCCATTTTGTGTTCAAAGACACTGGAATCACATTGAAACGAAAGCAGATCCACTCCAGAGTGCTGTTATGACTTAAATGTGTTGATCTCGGTGGGACATTGAAGAATGCAGCTTATTTGACAAATGACACAGCAATAGTGGTTAAAACGTGTGTTACCTGCAAATAACAGCTTAAAAGCCTCTTCCCTGCGTGAAACAGCTGTTACAGCCTTTTCACCACATTAAACTTGTAAAAGCATTGTTTTGCACTTATTTGATGTTTAGACGCCATTTTGTGTTCAAAGACACTGGAATCACATTGAAACGAAAGCAGATCCACTCCAGAGTGCTGTTATGACTTAAATGTGTTGATATCGGTGGGACATTGAAGAATGCAGCTTATTTGACAACTGACACTGCAATAGTGGTTAAAACGTGTGTTACCTGCAAATAACAGCTTAAAAGCCTCTTCCCTGCGTGAAACAGCTATTACAGCCTTTTCACCACATTAAACTTGTAAAAGCATTGTTTTGCACTTATTTGATGTTTAGACGCCATTTTGTGTTCAAAGACACTGGAATCACATTGAAACGAAAGCAGATCCACTCCAGAGTGCTGTTATGACTTAAATGTGTTGATCTCGGTGGGACATTGAAGAATGCAGCTTATTTGACAAATGACACAGCAATAGTGGTTAAAACGTGTGTTACCTGCAAATAACAGCCTAAAAGCCTCTTCCCTGCGTGAAACAGCTGTTACAGCCTTTTCACCACATTAAACTTGTAAAAGCATTGTTTTGCACTTATTTGATGTTTAGACGCCATTTTGTGTTCAAAGACACTGGAATCACATTGAAACGAAAGCAGATCCACTCCAGAGTGCTGTTATGACTTAAATGTGTTGATATCGGTGGGACATTGAAGAATGCAGCTTATTTGACAACTGACACTGCAATAGTGGTTAAAACGTGTGTTACCTGCAAATAACAGCTTAAAAGCCTCTTCCCTGCGTGAAACAGCTATTACAGCCTTTTCACCACATTAAACTTGTAAAAGCATTGTTTTGCACTTATTTGATGTTTAGACGCCATTTTGTGTTCAAAGACACTGGAATCACATTGAAACGAAAGCAGATCCACTCCAGAGTGCTGTTATGACTTAAATGTGTTGATCTCGGTGGGACATTGAAGAATTCAGCTTATTTGACAACTGACACAGCAATAGTGGTTAAAACGTGTGTTACCTGCAAATAACAGCTTAAAAGCCTCTTCCCTGCGTGAAACAGCTATTACAGCCTTTTCACCACATTAAACTTGTAAAAGCATTGTTTTGCACTTATTTGATGTTTAGACGCCATTTTGTGTTCAAAGACACTGGAATCACATTGAAACGAAAGCAGATCCACTCCAGAGTGCTGTTATGACTTAAATGTGTTGATCTCGGTGGGACATTGAAGAATTCAGCTTATTTGACAACTGACACAGCAATAGTGGTTAAAACGTGTGTTACCTGCAAATAACAGCTTAAAAGCCTCTTCCCTGCGTGAAACAGCTGTTACAGCCTTTTCACCACATTAAACTTGTAAAAGCATTGTTTTGCACTTATTTGATGTTTAGACGCCATTTTGTGTTCAAAGACACTGGAATCACATTGAAACGAAAGCAGATCCACTCCAGAGTGCTGTTATGACTTAAATGTGTTGATCTCGGTGGGACATTGAAGAATGCAGCTTATTTGACAAATGACACAGCAATAGTGGTTAAAACGTGTGTTACCTGCAAATAACAGCCTAAAAGCCTCTTCCCTGCGTGAAACAGCTGTTACAGCCTTTTCACCACATTAAACTTGTAAAAGCATTGTTTTGCACTTATTTGATGTTTAGACGCCATTTTGTGTTCAAAGACACTGGAATCACATTGAAACGAAAGCAGATCCACTCCAGAGTGCTGTTATGACTTAAATGTGTTGATCTCGGTGGGACATTGAAGAATGCAGCTTATTTGACAACTGACACAGCAAAAGTGGTTAAAACGTGTGTTACCTGCAAATAACAGCTTAAAAGCCTCTTCCCTGCGTGAAACAGCTGTTACAGCCTTTTCACCACATTAAACTTGTAAAAGCATTGTTTTGCACTTATTTGATGTTTAGACGCCATTTTGTGTTCAAAGACACTGGAATCACATTGAAACGAAAGCAGATCCACTCCAGAGTGCTGTTATGACTTAAATGTGTTGATATCGGTGGGACATTGAAGAATGCAACTTATTTGACAACTGACACTGCAATAGTGGTTAAAACGTGTGTTACCTGCAAATAACAGCTTAAAAGCCTCTTCCCTGCGTGAAACAGCTATTACAGCCTTTTCACCACATTAAACTTGTAAAAGCATTGTTTTGCACTTATTTGATGTTTAGACGCCATTTTGTGTTCAAAGACACTGGAATCACATTGAAACGAAAGCAGATCCACTCCAGAGTGCTGTTATGACTTAAATGTGTTGATCTCGGTGGGACATTGAAGAATGCAGCTTATTTGACAACTGACACAGCAAAAGTGGTTAAAACGTGTGTTACCTGCAAATAACAGCTTAAAAGCCTCTTCCCTGCGTGAAACTGCTGTTACAGCCTTTTCACCACATTAAACTTGTAAAAGCATTGTTTTGCACTTATTTGATGTTTAGACGCCATTTTGTGTTCAAAGACACTGGAATCACATTGAAACGAAAGCAGATCCACTCCAGAGTGCTGTTATGACTTAAATGTGTTGATCTCGGTGGGACATTGAAGAATGCAGCTTATTTGACAACTGACACAGCAATAGTGGTTAAAACGTGTGTTACCTGCAAATAACAGCTTAAAAGCCTCTTCCCTGCGTGAAACTGCTGTTACAGCCTTTTCACCACATTAAACTTGTAAAAGCATTGTTTTGCACTTATTTGATGTTTAGACGCCATTTTGTGTTCAAAGACACTGGAATCACATTGAAACGAAAGCAGATCCACTCCAGAGTGCTGTTATGACTTAAATGTGTTGATCTCGGTGGGACATTGAAGAATGCAGCTTATTTGACAACTGACACAGCAATAGTGGTTAAAACGTGTGTTACCTGCAAATAACAGCTTAAAAGCCTCTTCCCTGCGTGAAACAGCTGTTACAGCCTTTTCACCACATTAAACTTGTAAAAGCATTGTTTTGCGCTTATTTGATGTTTAGACGCCATTTTGTGTTCAAAGACACTGGAATCACATTGAAACGAAAGCAGATCCACTCCAGAGTGCTGTTATGACTTAAATGTGTTGATCTCGGTGGGACATTGAAGAATGCAGCTTATTTGACAAATGACACAGCAATAGTGGTTAAAACGTGTGTTACCTACAAATAACAGCCTAAAAGCCTCTTCCCTGCGTGAAACAGCTGTTACAGCCTTTTCACCACATTAAACTTGTAAAAGCATTGTTTTGCACTTATTTGATGTTTAGACGCCATTTTGTGTTCAAAGACACTGGAATCACATTGAAACGAAAGCAGATCCACTCCAGAGTGCTGTTATGACTTAAATGTGTTGATATCGGTGGGACATTGAAGAATGCAGCTTATTTGACAACTGACACTGCAATAGTGGTTAAAACGTGTGTTACCTGCAAATAACAGCTTAAAAGCCTCTTCCCTGCGTGAAACAGCTATTACAGCCTTTTCACCACATTAAACTTGTAAAAGCATTGTTTTGCACTTATTTGATGTTTAGACGCCATTTTGTGTTCAAAGACACTGGAATCACATTGAAACGAAAGCAGATCCACTCCAGAGTGCTGTTATGACTTAAATGTGTTGATCTCGGTGGGACATTGAAGAATTCAGCTTATTTGACAACTGACACAGCAATAGTGGTTAAAACGTGTGTTACCTGCAAATAACAGCTTAAAAGCCTCTTCCCTGCGTGAAACAGCTATTACAGCCTTTTCACCACATTAAACTTGTAAAAGCATTGTTTTGCACTTATTTGATGTTTAGACGCCATTTTGTGTTCAAAGACACTGGAATCACATTGAAACGAAAGCAGATCCACTCCAGAGTGCTGTTATGACTTAAATGTGTTGATCTCGGTGGGACATTGAAGAATTCAGCTTATTTGACAACTGACACAGCAATAGTGGTTAAAACGTGTGTTACCTGCAAATAACAGCTTAAAAGCCTCTTCCCTGCGTGAAACAGCTGTTACAGCCTTTTCACCACATTAAACTTGTAAAAGCATTGTTTTGCACTTATTTGATGTTTAGACGCCATTTTGTGTTCAAAGACACTGGAATCACATTGAAACGAAAGCAGATCCACTCCAGAGTGCTGTTATGACTTAAATGTGTTGATCTCGGTGGGACATTGAAGAATGCAGCTTATTTGACAAATGACACAGCAATAGTGGTTAAAACGTGTGTTACCTGCAAATAACAGCCTAAAAGCCTCTTCCCTGCGTGAAACAGCTGTTACAGCCTTTTCACCACATTAAACTTGTAAAAGCATTGTTTTGCACTTATTTGATGTTTAGACGCCATTTTGTGTTCAAAGACACTGGAATCACATTGAAACGAAAGCAGATCCACTCCAGAGTGCTGTTATGACTTAAATGTGTTGATCTCGGTGGGACATTGAAGAATGCAGCTTATTTGACAACTGACACAGCAAAAGTGGTTAAAACGTGTGTTACCTGCAAATAACAGCTTAAAAGCCTCTTCCCTGCGCGAAACAGCTGTTACAGCCTTTTCACCACATTAAACTTGTAAAAGCATTGTTTTGCACTTATTTGATGTTTAGACGCCATTTTGTGTTCAAAGACACTGGAATCACATTGAAACGAAAGCAGATCCACTCCAGAGTGCTGTTATGACTTAAATGTGTTGATATCGGTGGGACATTGAAGAATGCAGCTTATTTGACAACTGACACTGCAATAGTGGTTAAAACGTGTGTTACCTGCAAATAACAGCTTAAAAGCCTCTTCCCTGCGTGAAACAGCTATTACAGCCTTTTCACCACATTAAACTTGTAAAAGCATTGTTTTGCACTTATTTGATGTTTAGACGCCATTTTGTGTTCAAAGACACTGGAATCACATTGAAACGAAAGCAGATCCACTCCAGAGTGCTGTTATGACTTAAATGTGTTGATCTCGGTGGGACATTGAAGAATGCAGCTTATTTGACAACTGACACAGCAAAAGTGGTTAAAACGTGTGTTACCTGCAAATAACAGCTTAAAAGCCTCTTCCCTGCGTGAAACTGCTGTTACAGCCTTTTCACCACATTAAACTTGTAAAAGCATTGTTTTGCACTTATTTGATGTTTAGACGCCATTTTGTGTTCAAAGACACTGGAATCACATTGAAACGAAAGCAGATCCACTCCAGAGTGCTGTTATGACTTAAATGTGTTGATCTCGGTGGGACATTGAAGAATGCAGCTTATTTGACAACTGACACAGCAATAGTGGTTAAAACGTGTGTTACCTGCAAATAACAGCTTAAAAGCCTCTTCCCTGCGTGAAACAGCTGTTACAGCCTTTTCACCACATTAAACTTGTAAAAGCATTGTTTTGCACTTATTTGATGTTTAGACGCCATTTTGTGTTCAAAGACACTGGAATCACATTGAAACGAAAGCAGATCCACTCCAGAGTGCTGTTATGACTTAAATGTGTTGATCTCGGTGGGACATTGAAGAATGCAGCTTATTTGACAACTGACACAGCAAAAGTGGTTAAAACGTGTGTTACCTGCAAATAACAGCTTAAAAGCCTCTTCCCTGCGTGAAACAGCTGTTACAGCCTTTTCACCACATTAAACTTGTAAAAGCATTGTTTTGCACTTATTTGATGTTTAGACGCCATTTTGTGTTCAAAGACACTGGAATCACATTGAAACGAAAGCAGATCCACTCCAGAGTGCTGTTATGACTTAAATGTGTTGATCTCGGTGGGACATTGAAGAATTCAGCTTATTTGACAACTGACACAGCAATAGTGGTTAAAACGTGTGTTACCTGCAAATAACAGCTTAAAAGCCTCTTCCCTGCGTGAAACAGCTGTTACAGCCTTTTCACCACATTAAACTTGTAAAAGCATTGTTTTGCGCTTATTTGATGTTTAGACGCCATTTTGTGTTCAAAGACACTGGAATCACATTGAAACGAAAGCAGATCCACTCCAGAGTGCTGTTATGACTTAAATGTGTTGATCTCGGTGGGACATTGAAGAATGCAGCTTATTTGACAAATGACACAGCAATAGTGGTTAAAACGTGTGTTACCTGCAAATAACAGCCTAAAAGCCTCTTCCCTGCGTGAAACAGCTGTTACAGCCTTTTCACCACATTAAACTTGTAAAAGCATTGTTTTGCACTTATTTGATGTTTAGACGCCATTTTGTGTTCAAAGACACTGGAATCACATTGAAACGAAAGCAGATCCACTCCAGAGTGCTGTTATGACTTAAATGTGTTGATCTCGGTGGGACATTGAAGAATGCAGCTTATTTGACAACTGACACAGCAAAAGTGGTTAAAACGTGTGTTACCTGCAAATAACAGCTTAAAAGCCTCTTCCCTGCGTGAAACAGCTGTTACAGCCTTTTCACCACATTAAACTTGTAAAAGCATTGTTTTGCACTTATTTGATGTTTAGACGCCATTTTGTGTTCAAAGACACTGGAATCACATTGAAACGAAAGCAGATCCACTCCAGAGTGCTGTTATGACTTAAATGTGTTGATCTCGGTGGGACATTGAAGAATTCAGCTTATTTGACAACTGACACAGCAATAGTGGTTAAAACGTGTGTTACCTGCAAATAACAGCTTAAAAGCCTCTTCCCTGCGTGAAACAGCTGTTACAGCCTTTTCACCACATTAAACTTGTAAAAGCATTGTTTTGCGCTTATTTGATGTTTAGACGCCATTTTGTGTTCAAAGACACTGGAATCACATTGAAACGAAAGCAGATCCACTCCAGAGTGCTGTTATGACTTAAATGTGTTGATCTCGGTGGGACATTGAAGAATGCAGCTTATTTGACAAATGACACAGCAATAGTGGTTAAAACGTGTGTTACCTGCAAATAACAGCCTAAAAGCCTCTTCCCTGCGTGAAACAGCTGTTACAGCCTTTTCACCACATTAAACTTGTAAAAGCATTGTTTTGCACTTATTTGATGTTTAGACGCCATTTTGTGTTCAAAGACACTGGAATCACATTGAAACGAAAGCAGATCCACTCCAGAGTGCTGTTATGACTTAAATGTGTTGATCTCGGTGGGACATTGAAGAATGCAGCTTATTTGACAACTGACACAGCAAAAGTGGTTAAAACGTGTGTTACCTGCAAATAACAGCTTAAAAGCCTCTTCCCTGCGTGAAACAGCTGTTACAGCCTTTTCACCACATTAAACTTGTAAAAGCATTGTTTTGCACTTATTTGATGTTTAGACGCCATTTTGTGTTCAAAGACACTGGAATCACATTGAAACGAAAGCAGATCCACTCCAGAGTGCTGTTATGACTTAAATGTGTTGATATCGGTGGGACATTGAAGAATGCAGCTTATTTGACAACTGACACTGCAATAGTGGTTAAAACGTGTGTTACCTGCAAATAACAGCTTAAAAGCCTCTTCCCTGCGTGAAACAGCTATTACAGCCTTTTCACCACATTAAACTTGTAAAAGCATTGTTTTGCACTTATTTGATGTTTAGACGCCATTTTGTGTTCAAAGACACTGGAATCACATTGAAACGAAAGCAGATCCACTCCAGAGTGCTGTTATGACTTAAATGTGTTGATCTCGGTGGGACATTGAAGAATGCAGCTTATTTGACAACTGACACAGCAAAAGTGGTTAAAACGTGTGTTACCTGCAAATAACAGCTTAAAAGCCTCTTCCCTGCGTGAAACTGCTGTTACAGCCTTTTCACCACATTAAACTTGTAAAAGCATTGTTTTGCACTTATTTGATGTTTAGACGCCATTTTGTGTTCAAAGACACTGGAATCACATTGAAACGAAAGCAGATCCACTCCAGAGTGCTGTTATGACTTAAATGTGTTGATCTCGGTGGGACATTGAAGAATGCAGCTTATTTGACAACTGACACAGCAATAGTGGTTAAAACGTGTGTTACCTGCAAATAACAGCTTAAAAGCCTCTTCCCTGCGTGAAACAGCTGTTACAGCCTTTTCACCACATTAAACTTGTAAAAGCATTGTTTTGCACTTATTTGATGTTTAGACGCCATTTTGTGTTCAAAGACACTGGAATCACATTGAAACGAAAGCAGATCCACTCCAGAGTGCTGTTATGACTTAAATGTGTTGATCTCGGTGGGACATTGAAGAATTCAGCTTATTTGACAACTGACACAGCAATAGTGGTTAAAACGTGTGTTACCTGCAAATAACAGCTTAAAAGCCTCTTCCCTGCGTGAAACAGCTGTTACAGCCTTTTCACCACATTAAACTTGTAAAAGCATTGTTTTGCACTTATTTGATGTTTAGACGCCATTTTGTGTTCAAAGACACTGGAATCACATTGAAACGAAAGCAGATCCACTCCAGAGTGCTGTTATGACTTAAATGTGTTGATCTCGGTGGGACATTGAAGAATTCAGCTTATTTGACAACTGACACAGCAATAGTGGTTAAAACGTGTGTTACCTGCAAATAACAGCTTAAAAGCCTCTTCCCTGCGTGAAACAGCTATTACAGCCTTTTCACCACATTAAACTTGTAAAAGCATTGTTTTGCACTTATTTGATGTTTAGACGCCATTTTGTGTTCAAAGACACTGGAATCACATTGAAACGAAAGCAGATCCACTCCAGAGTGCTGTTATGACTTAAATGTGTTGATCTCGGTGGGACATTGAAGAATTCAGCTTATTTGACAACTGACACAGCAATAGTGGTTAAAACGTGTGTTACCTGCAAATAACAGCTTAAAAGCCTCTTCCCTGCGTGAAACAGCTGTTACAGCCTTTTCACCACATTAAACTTGTAAAAGCATTGTTTTGCACTTATTTGATGTTTAGACGCCATTTTGTGTTCAAAGACACTGGAATCACATTGAAACGAAAGCAGATCCACTCCAGAGTGCTGTTATGACTTAAATGTGTTGATCTCGGTGGGACATTGAAGAATGCAGCTTATTTGACAAATGACACAGCAATAGTGGTTAAAACGTGTGTTACCTGCAAATAACAGCCTAAAAGCCTCTTCCCTGCGTGAAACAGCTGTTACAGCCTTTTCACCACATTAAACTTGTAAAAGCATTGTTTTGCACTTATTTGATGTTTAGACGCCATTTTGTGTTCAAAGACACTGGAATCACATTGAAACGAAAGCAGATCCACTCCAGAGTGCTGTTATGACTTAAATGTGTTGATCTCGGTGGGACATTGAAGAATGCAGCTTATTTGACAACTGACACAGCAAAAGTGGTTAAAACGTGTGTTACCTGCAAATAACAGCTTAAAAGCCTCTTCCCTGCGTGAAACAGCTGTTACAGCCTTTTCACCACATTAAACTTGTAAAAGCATTGTTTTGCACTTATTTGATGTTTAGACGCCATTTTGTGTTCAAAGACACTGGAATCACATTGAAACGAAAGCAGATCCACTCCAGAGTGCTGTTATGACTTAAATGTGTTGATATCGGTGGGACATTGAAGAATGCAGCTTATTTGACAACTGACACTGCAATAGTGGTTAAAACGTGTGTTACCTGCAAATAACAGCTTAAAAGCCTCTTCCCTGCGTGAAACAGCTATTACAGCCTTTTCACCACATTAAACTTGTAAAAGCATTGTTTTGCACTTATTTGATGTTTAGACGCCATTTTGTGTTCAAAGACACTGGAATCACATTGAAACGAAAGCAGATCCACTCCAGAGTGCTGTTATGACTTAAATGTGTTGATCTCGGTGGGACATTGAAGAATGCAGCTTATTTGACAACTGACACAGCAAAAGTGGTTAAAACGTGTGTTACCTGCAAATAACAGCTTAAAAGCCTCTTCCCTGCGTGAAACTGCTGTTACAGCCTTTTCACCACATTAAACTTGTAAAAGCATTGTTTTGCACTTATTTGATGTTTAGACGCCATTTTGTGTTCAAAGACACTGGAATCACATTGAAACGAAAGCAGATCCACTCCAGAGTGCTGTTATGACTTAAATGTGTTGATCTCGGTGGGACATTGAAGAATGCAGCTTATTTGACAACTGACACAGCAATAGTGGTTAAAACGTGTGTTACCTGCAAATAACAGCTTAAAAGCCTCTTCCCTGCGTGAAACAGCTGTTACAGCCTTTTCACCACATTAAACTTGTAAAAGCATTGTTTTGCACTTATTGATGTTTAGACGCCATTTTGTGTTCAAAGACACTGGAATCACATTGAAACGAAAGCAGATCCACTCCAGAGTGCTGTTATGACTTAAATGTGTTGATCTCGGTGGGACATTGAAGAATGCAGCTTATTTGACAACTGACACAGCAAAAGTGGTTAAAACGTGTGTTACCTGCAAATAACAGCTTAAAAGCCTCTTCCCTGCGTGAAACAGCTGTTACAGCCTTTTCACCACATTAAACTTGTAAAAGCATTGTTTTGCACTTATTTGATGTTTAGACGCCATTTTGTGTTCAAAGACACTGGAATCACATTGAAACGAAAGCAGATCCACTCCAGAGTGCTGTTATGACTTAAATGTGTTGATCTCGGTGGGACATTGAAGAATTCAGCTTATTTGACAACTGACACAGCAATAGTGGTTAAAACGTGTGTTACCTGCAAATAACAGCTTAAAAGCCTCTTCCCTGCGTGAAACAGCTGTTACAGCCTTTTCACCACATTAAACTTGTAAAAGCATTGTTTTGCGCTTATTTGATGTTTAGACGCCATTTTGTGTTCAAAGACACTGGAATCACATTGAAACGAAAGCAGATCCACTCCAGAGTGCTGTTATGACTTAAATGTGTTGATCTCGGTGGGACATTGAAGAATGCAGCTTATTTGACAAATGACACAGCAATAGTGGTTAAAACGTGTGTTACCTGCAAATAACAGCCTAAAAGCCTCTTCCCTGCGTGAAACAGCTGTTACAGCCTTTTCACCACATTAAACTTGTAAAAGCATTGTTTTGCACTTATTTGATGTTTAGACGCCATTTTGTGTTCAAAGACACTGGAATCACATTGAAACGAAAGCAGATCCACTCCAGAGTGCTGTTATGACTTAAATGTGTTGATCTCGGTGGGACATTGAAGAATTCAGCTTATTTGACAACTGACACAGCAATAGTGGTTAAAACGTGTGTTACCTGCAAATAACAGCTTAAAAGCCTCTTCCCTGCGTGAAACAGCTGTTACAGCCTTTTCACCACATTAAACTTGTAAAAGCATTGTTTTGCGCTTATTTGATGTTTAGACGCCATTTTGTGTTCAAAGACACTGGAATCACATTGAAACGAAAGCAGATCCACTCCAGAGTGCTGTTATGACTTAAATGTGTTGATCTCGGTGGGACATTGAAGAATGCAGCTTATTTGACAACTGACACAGCAAAAGTGGTTAAAACGTGTGTTACCTGCAAATAACAGCTTAAAAGCCTCTTCCCTGCGTGAAACAGCTGTTACAGCCTTTTCACCACATTAAACTTGTAAAAGCATTGTTTTGCACTTATTTGATGTTTAGACGCCATTTTGTGTTCAAAGACACTGGAATCACATTGAAACGAAAGCAGATCCACTCCAGAGTGCTGTTATGACTTAAATGTGTTGATCTCGGTGGGACATTGAAGAATTCAGCTTATTTGACAACTGACACAGCAATAGTGGTTAAAACGTGTGTTACCTGCAAATAACAGCTTAAAAGCCTCTTCCCTGCGTGAAACAGCTGTTACAGCCTTTTCACCACATTAAACTTGTAAAAGCATTGTTTTGCACTTATTTGATGTTTAGACGCCATTTTGTGTTCAAAGACACTGGAATCACATTGAAACGAAAGCAGATCCACTCCAGAGTGCTGTTATGACTTAAATGTGTTGATCTCGGTGGGACATTGAAGAATTCAGCTTATTTGACAACTGACACAGCAATAGTGGTTAAAAGGTGTGTTACCTGCAAATAACAGCTTAAAAGCCTCTTCCTGCGTGAAACAGCTGTTACAGCCTTTTCACCACATTAAACTTGTAAAAGCATTGTTTTGCGCTTATTTGATGTTTAGACGCCATTTTGTGTTCAAAGACACTGGAATCACATTGAAACGAAAGCAGATCCACTCCAGAGTGCTGTTATGACTTAAATGTGTTGATCTCGGTGGGACATTGAAGAATGCAGCTTATTTGACAACTGACACAGCAAAAGTGGTTAAAACGTGTGTTACCTGCAAATAACAGCTTAAAAGCCTCTTCCCTGCGTGAAACAGCTATTACAGCCTTTTCACCACATTAAACTTGTAAAAGCATTGTTTTGCACTTATTTGATGTTTAGACGCCATTTTGTGTTCAAAGACACTGGAATCACATTGAAACGAAAGCAGATCCACTCCAGAGTGCTGTTATGACTTAAATGTGTTGATCTCGGTGGGACATTGAAGAATGCAGCTTATTTGACAACTGACACAGCAAAAGTGGTTAAAACGTGTGTTACCTGCAAATAACAGCTTAAAAGCCTCTTCCCTGCGTGAAACAGCTATTACAGCCTTTTCACCACATTAAACTTGTAAAAGCATTGTTTTGCACTTATTTGATGTTTAGACGCCATTTTGTGTTCAAAGACACTGGAATCACATTGAAACGAAAGCAGATCCACTCCAGAGTGCTGTTATGACTTAAATGTGTTGATCTCGGTGGGACATTGAAGAATTCAGCTTATTTGACAACTGACACAGCAATAGTGGTTAAAACGTGTGTTACCTGCAAATAACAGCTTAAAAGCCTCTTCCCTGCGTGAAACAGCTGTTACAGCCTTTTCACCACATTAAACTTGTAAAAGCATTGTTTTGCGCTTATTTGATGTTTAGACGCCATTTTGTGTTCAAAGACACTGGAAT
>NW_028155504.1:0-141096 GCF_963514095.1 Eutrigla gurnardus
ATGGGCAAAAACAGCCAAAATCACCCAAAAACTGCAATAATTGGGATTTTCTGGAAGTGGCAAATATGACTCGATTTAGATGAAACTTGACATGCATGTTCTTTCAAGCGATGGCAACATAGGTTTCGAGTTTCGTAATTTTAGGGGCAAAGGTTATAGAGTTATGCTAATTGAATTTTGGTAGCCACACCCACTAATGTTCATTGGCCGATATCTCCTGATTAAATGCATATTTTCAAAACCTTTTCGGACCATAGCCCTAGCTAGGTCTAAAGAGTATGCGTACCGAATTTCGTCCAAATCGGACCAACGGTGTCCGAGAAATGCGCAACGTCCTGTTTTTCATAAAATCCAAGATGGCGGAAAATGTTTCCAGGCGGACTTTGGTACTCCAAGAGGATTTTTTGTAGAGGAGACATGTTTGCACATGTGTGCAAAGTTTCATGTCAATCGGCGTTACGGTGCGGCGGGGCTGGCGATTCTCCACTCTAGGTGGCGCTAGCGAGCAACTTTTTCGTGGGTGAATGCGAAGACGCCAAATTCTCAAATTTTTCGCCAGGCCCTATAGACACTCCAATTTGCGTTAGTTTTTTTTCAGGCGAAGACCCCCAAAACGCAGGTCGAACATGTGTAAGAATAATAAGAAACATTCGAATAACAATAGGGCTTCGCAGCCCGACGTTGTCGGCGCTCGGGCCCTAATAAACGAAGCAATTACAATAGGGCTTCGCTGCCCGACGTTGTCGGCGCTCTGGCCCTAATAATAAAAAACAATACAATTTCAATAGGGCTTTGCAGCCCGACGTTGTCGGCGCTCGGGCCCTAATAATATAATATAAAATATAATAATATAAATGCAACCTGGGTGCTGGTCCTTTAAGTGTTTGGCTTAGTCGGAGGTGTTTCCGCCGTTAGCCATGCATGTTTTAAACACCGTTTACACAGTGGTGCATCGGCGTTAACTACTCGCCTTGCGCATTTGTTTTAAGCTAAAGTACGGCCATATCGCACTTCGCGGCGCTGGTTTGTCCGCAAGTTGCGGCGTGGTGACGGTTGCAGCAGCCATTCTCCTCTCCATGCTTCTCTCGCTCGCGCTCTCTCTCGCTCTCGCGCTCTCTCCAAGCTTTCCTCCTGCTCCGTTTGTTGCTCCAGTCCACGCTGCTCGCTAACTTGCTAGCGGTTTCCTCCGGCTTGCTTGCTTTTTCCTTTTATCTCTCCAAGCTGCGGCTCGCTCCTCGTCCTCTCAGCTGTAGTTACAACGCGGTGACGTCACGTGGCGAGTTCGCCGCGCTGTTGCGGCGCTGCCGGCGGCGCTGCAAGTACCGGTCCCGTCCAAATGCAATATAGTACCGTTTCAAATGCCTCAGTACCCCGGTACCAAATTAGTAACGGTATACCGTGCAACCCTAGCTGGCAGCGTCAGTCTATCCCTCTCCAAGCCCTGGTGGATTCTGGGTCTGAGGAGAGAACACCCACTGAGACCCTGGACGCACCCTTGGAGGCCCGTGCACTGAACGGACTCCACCTGGCCCAAGTCCGCCGTAAGACTGTTCCGGTCTCCCTGGTGGTGGGGGGTGTTATAAGAATTTTGTATAACCTCATGTCTTAAAGTTTTCTTACTTCACGTTACAGCTTTATGTGTTGAACTGTTTATTACTTTAGTCTCCCCATTGCTGACCTAAATGTTATCAGAGGCCTGGTAGTCATGATGTCTAGTTCTGCATGAAGATTAACTGTCAATGACGCATCATCTCCTGTGCCTTTAAAAGACTCAAGTCACAACAGTGATTTGAGCACTTCCTCTGTAGCATCCTCACACGTTGTTGCACTGTAACTGCTCCTCTTGTACAAGATTAAAGTCAGACGTCGACTTTACTTATGTCTCCGATCTCCTCCTTGGGTGAATTTATTCGTTTACGGAAAAATTCTTTTAACATTTGGCGCCCAACGTGGGGCCCAATATCTGTTTCTTTTCTCCAACTACCGGACCTGAACACCTTGCAAGGCGGGCCCGGCTGGAGAGGAGAGCAGTGACGGGGTCCGAACGAAGGAGGAATCTGAGGCATCAAAAACAAATCGGGCAAACACAAAATTCCTGAATGAGGGGATTTTCACCATTTGGTAAAACAACTGAGATCTGGGATCTCGAAGACTGCGTCTGGTGCCAGTAATAGACAGCCAGGTTTAAAGTCCGGGGGCTACGGTCCAAAAAAGCGTGGGGTTTAAAATCCGGGGGGCTTAGGCTTAGGTCCGAAAAGCGTTGAGGGGGTGGGAGACCCAAAAAGCGCCGCAAAGCTGTCTAGGATTGCACGGTTTAAAGTCCGGGGGCCACAAGCCTGAGAAGCAACAAGGCAATCCAGGATTCTCAACTTGCCGAGAAAGAGTTTTACCAGATCGGGTGAAAAGGTTTTTCTACTCATTTAGCAAGACACAGAGAACTGTGTTGACAACAGTCGACCAGTTACAAAAAAAAATAAATAAATAAATAAAAAAAAGGGGAGAGGAGGGATTCTCGGGTAGTTTTGATTCAGGAGGGAGTCTTGCTGAGTCAGTAAAAAAAACCCGAGGTCAAACAAGCACCTCGGAGTACTAGGGTCTGAGAACAGTATAAGGTACGTCTTTGGAACGACGAGACCTACTTTGATTCCTACCTCAAAGTACTGGGTCTGGAGGCCAGTAACACGTCTTTGGAACGACGTAAACTACTTTGATCCACCAGGCCGCCTGAGTTAACAAAAAGGGAAAAAGCGCTATCATTCAGGTAAGACAAACATTAGTTTTTTGCTGAGCACGTTCGTATTATATTTGTTTGTGAGTTTCTGCCGTGTATGTTTTTCTGATTATTATTATTACTATTATTATAGTTGTTTGTGAGTATATATACAACCTATTTAAATAGAATTGGGTGAACTAGATATAAATAAAATAAAAATGGGTAACAGCCATTCGTGTTGCGGCCGGAACACGGAAGGTGATATACAGGAGATTCAAAGTATATGCGGGAAAAAGATAAAGACAGCGTCAAATATCTTAAACTGTGGAAAACCAAATATGGGTTTCGGGGAAGACTAAATGTGGAGGAAACTAAGAGATTGGGAGCAGGAAGATAAGGAAATTAGGCTAGAGCAGGAGTGAAAAGAAAAAGAAGTACACAAACAAACAGACAAGTTCTAATCTTTATCCTGTTCTTTATTCTCGCCGAGAACAACGGAGAGATGATGACGAAGTCCCTCTGGGTCCGACGCCTGTCCCTCTCCCTACCCGGATCAGCCTCATCTGCGGCCACCTCCACTCCACCCCAGGCCGGCACATGGTCCGGTCTCCTCCGAACCGCCAGAAGCCTCCGCTCCGCAAATACCAGGGCACCCATGGGACGCAGAACAAGGGGGTAAAACCCGTAGCGGTAAGACATTCAATCCTCTTATTTCATCACATACACAGAAACAAGGGAAAGGAGGAGATAAGTGACTACTTTGTCTTGATGATGATGGTGATGATTGGAGGAGTGATTGCAATGTGTTTTACCGAGAGGGTGCACCGAGAAAGCGGGGTGGATGACGGAGAGGAGGAGAAGGAGGGAGGGGGCGCGGAGGGGAGCAGGTCGAGAGACAGGAACGATGTTTGCTAAAACTGGACATTGGGTGAGAGGCTGCAGGTCCGGAGGAGGACGAGGGGCAAGAGGCAGAGGACTCAGACGGCATCGAGACTCATCTCCCCGGAACCGAGAATCATCACCTGCGTGGCTATCTCAACGGACAGGTCATGCTGAGACACACACACACCCACACACACATACACAGCACACAGGCGATGTCATCAAATTTAGCCACATTTAACCCACCAAAATTCTATTGTATGTTGATGATATTCTGATGGCTTCAAAAACTCAAGCTGACTGTAAAATAGACACTTTAGCACTGCTGAACTTTTTAGCTGAACAAGGTCACAAAGTAGATGATGTCATTCTTAGGCATGACAGGCTTTTGCAGGCAATGGATTGCTAATTACGCTGAATTAGCACAACCACTGCAGGGTGTAATCTATGATCAGCCTATGGCAGCCGGGGATAAGATTATTTGGACACAGGAGGCAGAACAGGCCTTTAAACAACTAAAACAGGTTTTAGTGAGCACATCAGTATCAGCACTCCCAGACTACAAAAAACCTTTCATCCAAACATGTGACGCGAGACAAGGATTCATGACTAGCGTTCTAACAGCCTTTTGGACAAAAACTACGACCAGTAGCTTATTACTCTTCTAAACTTGATCCCATAGCCAGAGCTATGCCTCCATGTTTACAGGCAGTGCAGGCAGCAGCTATTGCTGTACAAAGTTCAGCTTCACTCGTGTTGTTTCATCCATTGACATTGAAGGTTTCACATGCGGTTTCTGTACTTCTGATGCAAAACAAAGTAGCTTTCATGTCATCAGCACGGCATCTCAATTGTATGACAATACTAATGGTGCAGCCACATTTGACAATCGAACGCTGCAACACATTGAATCCATCTTCACTTTTGCCACACGAACAGGACGGTGATAAAAATGACTGCTTAGTTAAAACTGAGGAGACTGTTTTGCTGAGAGCAGACCTGACTGATACACCACTCACACATCCAGACATAACAATGTTTGTTGACGGTTCCTGCAGGAAAAATCCAGATGGCAGGAATGCCAGTAGTGTGCGGTGGTGACACAGGGGAGGGTGCTGAAATCCTCACCTTTGCCATCACATTTCTCAGCACAGGCAGCAGACAGAGTAGCTTTGATGGAGGCATGTAGATTGGGGGAAGGGAAAGCTATCACAGTCTACACAGATAGCCAGTATGCATTGTCAATCTCCGAACTGCATGTTTTCGACCAACAGTGGAAAAACAGAGGCATGGTAACATCTACAGGCAAATCTATTCAACACAAAGATTTGATTCTAACCAGTTTCACGGGGAAACCGCAAAGCAGACGTAGAAGCTAAACGCGCAGCGACGGAGGGACGGGGCTTAGATTACATTTTTGTAGCTGATACTGACACAGAGCACATTGACCATAATATCTTGAAGGACATGCAGGCTATAACACCAGACACTGAGAAATCACTGTGGCGCGACAAAGGAGCAAAACAAACAGATGACGACATCTGGAGATGACTTGAGGGTAAGCCCATCCTTCCTAAAACCCTCTATCGATTTGCGGCTATTTTGAGCCATGGGATTACCCATGTCTCAACAGGAGGGATGGTGACAATGATAAATAAATGTTTTACAACATATGGATTCCAAAATTACTCTAAAAATGTTTGTGCATCCTGTTTGATTTGCTCCAAGCACAACTCGCAAGGAAGAATGAGACCTAAAAGGGGAGCATTCCCGAAAGCTGAATATCCTTTCCAAACAATATGCATGGACTTCATCGAACTAAACAAATCAGAGGGGAAGAAATACTGTCTAGTTATAGGAGATATGTTTTCAAAATGGGTTGAAATCACACCAACAGCAACAAACGACGCTATAGTGGTAGCAAAAATCTTTGCTACTATTTTTGCACTAAGATTCGGATTCCCAGAAACAATTTATTGTGAAAACATTCCATATTTCAGAAACCAAGTCATGGCTAAATTATCAGAAATGTCTAACATTCAACTAAAAGTTTCATTGCAGTTATCACTGGTCATCTACTCGCTGGGAAGGTCCATATCAGGTTCTGCTATCTACACCGACAGCAGTCCACATCGCTGAGAGAGGAACGTGGGTTCATCTGACACACTGTAAGAGAGAATACAGCTATCCGGAGGAGACAGATAAGTAAAAACACCACACCATGGCAGATAGACTGTGGCATCTGTTTCGAAGGACGGGATGCGGTATGAGAGGAACATTGTGTCTAATCAGTCTGATAGCAGTGATAGTGGTTATTCCGATACTCTGGGTACACAAACGTCACTCTCAACAATCGAATGGCAACAACAATCGCACCGCAGCTGAATCACTGATTGTAAATTCGACACTAGCCAATACAACGCTAGCTAATTCAACACCAGCCAAATTAAGAGCTAAAAGAGAAATCAGACCGCAAATTGTATAACTTTGTGTCTCTACCCGCTGACAGGAACTGCACAGGAACTGTACACCAATTGTTTCCCCCTGTGCCAACTCACACGCGGCCACCCTGGTTTGAGCCATATGACGCAACTACACCTGTCTGTCTAGAGAAGAAGGTACAGTTAGTGTAGGAACTTTGGCTCCCTGTAATCTAACCCTGAAGTTATCAGCAGGAGAAGGGGGTGAGCAGAATGTGTGGGTGAGAAGACAACTTGTGACCAGGGCGGACATCTGGTGGTTCTGCGGTGGTAAGACACTTAGACCAACATTAACAATTGATTGGATTAACTATTTGTATTATAACCAACAAAGGTTCATCAATTATGTCAGAGACAGCATCAGGGATTATCTATGCAATTAGATAGGACTAGTCTCATGGCGTGGCAGAACCGGCTGGCACTGGACATGCTGCTGGCCGAGAAGGGAGGCGTGTGTAAGATGTTTGGGGATATGTGTTGCACTTTCATTCCCAATAACACCGCTCCTGACGGCAGTGGGACTAGGGAGCTGGCTGGTTTGACATCGCTATCCGAGGAGTTTGCAGAAAACTCAGGTATTGATGAACACCCTTACTTTTCATGGATGGAGAACATGTTCGGGAGGTGGTCAGGGCTCATACAGTTTTGATAACCATAAATATAATGACCATAATTATGACTACGTTGTGTTGTTGTTGTGTTCCATTCCCGAGAGACTTAGTTCAGAGGCTGATTGACGTTGCCATGAACAAGATGTTACTGTACACCAGAGTGCCGGATGAGGAGGATAAAGGTGATGCAACATCATATCTATCAGATTACAGTGACGATGAAATAACCCCTGTGAAGTGTGCTTCCCGACTCCTAGGTGAGCAGAAAGTTCCAGGTGATCTGGAAGCTGAGGACATGTGCGGGGACTTGGAGGATTTCTATGATTAGTAGTTTAAATAAAAATAAAAACATAAATTCCACAGCACAATGATGTATTTACAGAAAATCCCAAAAGGAAGATGTAAGATACTGATAAGCATTACGAGTGTAGCCTAAGAGAAGGATGTTATCTCCACTGTATGTTAATCACATGATGGAAGGAAGTCTGTAATGTTTTATTGTTTTCCACGAGTCTAGGGTGAGATTTCTTAGGCAGGGCCAGGTTCGACTAACGGGATCGATGGGTTGACCAGCCTGCGTTGGACATTTTGTTTGATTTCTATTCTTCCTTCCTATTAAGCTTTAGACTGTTAGAGATTAGATTTTTTTTATGTATAACCTTGTTTGAATTGAATCATTGTATTTTCCCGATTGGACTGGAGGACCACAAGGCGGTCGCCTGTAGGCAGAGGGGCCGTGAGAGAATTTCCCTGCCTGAATGTAAAGATGGTCACTGGAAGTTGCTAAGAAACTGCCTGACAGGGTTTTTCGCTCTCACCCTCCACAAAATTTAACTAATGATTATGCTTAAGATAAGCATAAACAGGAGGGAATGTTATAAGAATTTTGTATAACCTCATGTCTTAAAGTTTTCTTACTTCACGTTACAGCTTTATGTGTTGAACTGTTTATTACTTTAGTCTCCCCATTGCTGACCTAAATGTTATCAGAGGCCTGGTAGTCATGATGTCTAGTTCTGCATGAAGATTAACTGTCAATGACGCATCATCTCCTGTGCCTTTAAAAGACTCAAGTCACAACAGTGATTTGAGCACTTCCTCTGTAGCATCCTCACACGTTGTTGCACTGTAACTGCTCCTCTTGTACAAGATTAAAGTCAGACGTCGACTTTACTTATGTCTCCGATCTCCTCCTTGGGTGAATTTATTCGTTTACGGAAAAATTCTTTTAACAGGGGGAAATCACCATGAGACCATCGCTTTCCACCTCATCGACCAGTCCACCCCACCGTTGGTTCTCGGGTTCCCTTGGCTCCAAGACCACAATCCTCACATCGATTGGCGGCAGAGAGATATCCGTTCCTGGAGCCGGGAGTGCCACCAGCGTTGCCTCACGTCCGCCCTGACCCCGGAAAACCAAGCCAGCAACCCGACCCAACCCTCTGAACCTCCCAACCTGGATCTGGTCCCTCTTGAGTATCACAATCTGGCCCTGGTTTTTTTGCAAGGACCAGGCCCTGTCCCTGCCCCCCCACCGACCCTACGACTGTGCTATAGACCTGCTTCCTGGAGCCACACTGCCCCGCTGCAGACTGTACAACCTGTCAAGACCCGAACAAGCGGCTATGGAGACCTACATCCGAGACTCTTTAGCAGCTGGCATCATCCGCCCCTCTTCGTCCCCCGTCGGTGCAGGATTCTTCTTTGTCTCCAAGAAGGACAAGTCCCTCCGTCCCTGCATTGACTTCCGGGGCCTCAATGACATTACTGTTAAGAATACCTACCCCCTTCCCTTAATCAACTATGCCTTCACTCCGCTGCATGGGGCTTCCATCTTCTCCAAACTGGACCTTTGAAATGCCTACCACCTCATCCGAATCTGAGAGGGCGATGAATGGAAGACCGCCTTCAACACCCCCCTGGGACACTTTGAGTACCGGGTCATGCCCTTCGGCCTCACTAATGCTCCTGCGGTCTTCCAGAACCTCATCAATGACGTCTTAAGAGAGATGCTCAACCGGTTTCTCTTTGTTTACCTGGACGACATCCTAATCTACTCCCGAACCCTCCAGGAACATGTCTGCCACGTCCGCCAGGTGCTCGAACGACTCCTCCAGAACCGCCTCTTCGTCAAAGCTGAAAAGTGTGAGTTCCATTCTTCCACCGTTGCCTTCCTGGGATACATCATCTCGTCCGAGGAGGTCCAGATGGACCCGTTAAAGGTGGAGGCAATGACGGAGTGGCCCCGTCCCGGAGACAGGAAACCGCTTCAACGTTTCCTTGGGTTCGCCAACTTCTACCGCCGTTTCATCCGGAACTACAGTTCTGTGGCAGCCCCTCTGACCGCCCTCACCTCCACCGCCAGGGTCTTTGCCTGGACCCCGGAAGCCGACCAAGCCTTCTCCAACCTAAAGCAACGCTTCGTTTCAGCACCAATCCTGATTCAGCCAGACCCCAAGAGACAATACATCGTGGAGGTGGACGCCTCGGACACCGGGGTAGGGGCTGTCCTGTCCCAGCGGGCCGCAGTGGACCAGAAACTACACCCCTGTGCCTTCTTCTCACGCCATCTAACCCCCGCCGAGAGGAATTATGATGTCGGAGACCGTGAGCTGTTGGCAGTCAAGCTAGCTCTGGAGGAATGACGGCATCTGTTGGAGGGTTCCTTGCAGCCTTTCATTGTATGGACAGACCACAAGAACTTGGAGTACATCAGATCAGCCAGGAGGTTGAACTCCCGCCAGGCCCACTGGTCCCTCTTCTTCTGCCGCTTCAACTTCACCATCACCTATCGCCCCGGATCCAGGAACACGAAGCCTGACGCCCTGTCCCGTCAGTTTTCTGGAGAAGGATCCCCACAAGACCCCGAACCTATCTTACCCCAAACCCGCATTGTCGCCGCCCTCACTTGGGAGGTTGAGGCCCAGGTACTCCAGGCGCAGGAGCAGCAACCTGACCCAGGAGGCGGCCCCCCCAAACCGGCTGTTTGTTCCTGAGCCGGTCCGCTCACAGGTCCTCCAGTGGGGGCATACCTCCAAGTTTGCCTGCCATCTGGGATCTGCTCGCACCCTGGAGATCCTCCGGCAACGGTTCTGGTGGCCCACCATGGAGACTGACACCCACGAGTTCACCCTGGCCTGTTCTGTCTGTGCCCGCAACAAGACGTCTAATCGGCCCAGCTCTGGACTCCTGCGCCCACTCCCCATTCCCAGGAAACCCTGGTCTCACATTGCAGTGGATTTTGTCACTGGCCTCCCCCCTTCCCAAGGAAACACTGCCATACTAACAGTCGTTGACCGGTTCTCCAAGTCTGCCCATTTTCTTCCCCTGCCCAAGTTACCCACTGCCAGGGAGACTGCGGATCTGCTGGTCTCTCAGGTCTTCAGGATTCACGGCATTCCGTTGGACATAGTCTCTGACCGGGGTCCCCAGTTCACGTCGGAGGTGTGGAAGGCCTTTTGTAAGGCTTTGGGGGCCACGGTCAGCCTCACTTCCGGTTACCACCCCCAGTCCGACGGAGCGGGCCAATCTGTCTCTGGAGGCCTTCCTATGCTGTGTGGTCTCGGGACACCCGACAACCTGGAGCGGCCAACTCCCCTGGGTTGAGTATGCACACAATTCTCTGTCTAACTCTTCCTCTGGACTGTCTCCCTTCCAGTGCGCCCTGGGGTACCAGCCGCCATTGTTTCCTGCCTCTGAGGAGGAGATCTTCATTCCCTCGGTCCAAGGCTTCGTCAGGAGGTGCCAACGGACTTGGAGGAAGGTTCGGGTCGCCCTTCGCCGGGCATAACAATTTATTTGTACATTGATACAAGGTTGAATGCAAGTTTATCGCTAAATTTCATGGTGATAATTAAGTTGCCATATTTGTTTTGGTATTGATAATTTAACTTCAAATTGGGCCAGATGTGTGTTTAAATTTTGTCATGCCCAATTGTGTACCAGGTTAAAGGTCCTCGTTACAAATATAAAAAAGTGTATTGAAGTGAAAAAAATCCATTTAAAGCTATTGTTTAACTTGAAGGTGAATACCGGAAAAAAGTGAAACAAACCGTTAAACATTGAAACAGAAACCAATACAGTGAATTTAAACGGTTTAGCTGTTGGTGTGAGTTATTGTGGGAAGAAATAAAAGTGTTTCATTTACTACTTTACTGCTCTATTTTACTTTCAGTCTCCTCTTAGAACCTAGACATTAGACATTAGAGTTGAGCCGGATACTTGGCTGAAACGAGTATCCGGTACGGATAAAGCACTTTTGCCAAGTACGAGTATTATACGAGTAATACGAGTCAATATCTGTGCTCGGATTAAATAAAAATCCTCATTGGGTAGCTGACTGTGTCTGCGTCCTGTGATATGCTACAGCCCCTCCCTTACACACTCGCAGATGTGTTGTTGTGTCCGCTCTGATCACTCACACACAGAACAGCTCTCTGTCTCTCCCTCAGTCACTCAGGTTCGCGGGTCGTTTTCCGTTAATGTTTAGGGTTTCTTTCTTCAGCTTCAGGTTTGTTATTACTTAGGTTGGTACTTACTTATGAACTAGTAGAGTTCTGGTACTTCGTTCAGACGTGGTGCCGACTCGCGTTGCGTCTCTGCCTGTCGGAGATTTTTCTTTTTCTTTTTTTAACCGTCATCTGGCTGCCTGGCTCTAACACTTTCTTGCTGTATTTCGTGAAAAAATAAAGCTGGTAGTGGTATAAATATTGGAAATCAAGCTGGTGTGGGAAAAAAAAAATATATATATATATATATATATATATATATATATATATATATAAAAAAAAAAAGATCACACTGATCATAAAAAAAATTAAAGTTAAAAGAAAAAAGTTATTGTTGAGTATGAAAACTCTTGTTCATTACATTTTACTTGATAATTGCAACCGCATGTGTATTCATTGTTGCAAAACTTGTTCTGTAAATAGTTCGTTTGCTATCGTGATCAAAACCATTGATCTGAAGCTCAATGCTGATGCTGTCCTGTAAATAGTTTTCTAATCAGCAATAAATAACAATTTCTGATCAGCCCATATCAATTGCATGCTTAAAATAACATACCAGTTAAAACCTCGCTCATTTCAAGACAACACTTCCGGGTTAAATCCCGCCCACTTCCGGGTTAGGCCCCGCCCATTTCGACTCCGAGTACAGATACAGATACAGATAATTCATATGGTTAACAGATACAGATACAGATACAGATAATGCTGTACTCGCTCATCCCTATTAGACATACCTGCAGGGTTGGTGAAACACACGCCAGGTGGGTTACACATACATGGATCAGTCTACGGCAGCGGAGCAGCATATTTCACGTACGAGGAGCGAACCACAATCTTACAGAAATACGAAGAGGTTAAACATATAATGCAGGCAAAAAAGCTTAGTGGTAGCCACATGTTACGAGGCTCCTTGCAGCGGCCCCAGTTCGAATCCGTCCTTCGGCTGCCTTTTAAATCATGTTGTCGCTCTCTCTCGTCCCTTTAACTCTTATGATGTCCTTCCGCAATAAAAGGCCAAACATATAACTTTAAAACAATGAATGTGTTGCTTGGATGTATTCTTATAACGTGGTTTATGACAATATCAGCCTCAATCTTTCAGCTGCAATCCCGGCGGTGTAAAACGGACTTGGGAGCAAATCAAATAAATATAAAAACATAATTCAAAGTGGTAAGTAGGCTGTATGCTGACAAAGAAAAGTATTTTTCTCCGATGAGAATCTGTATCTCTCATATAAAACATCGTCAGACACAGACCAAAGGGTTTTTGCCGGTCTCTGTACACTCTACAGTTCTCCTACGAGACCCTTTCACGATCCACTGAGCTTCTTTCTTTTTTTTTATATCCGCGCACCAAGACAGCTGATTGGTCAGTAGGCGGTGTGTTTCTCCACGTTCATCTCTTATCAGGAACATAACCTGCTCCGGAGCAGGTTAGCTCCACAGCGTAAGTTACCATGGCGATCTACCCCGGTAAGAAGTGAACCAGCGTCGTAGGACGGAAAACCCAGGGTTAGCGCTTAAATTACCTCGCTAAGCCTAAATCCTGCTTCGTAGTACAGGCCCCTGGGTTAGGAGTACTGCCCCTTGTAGGTAGGGCTAGAGAAAGCTCCCCCTCTTTATAAGGACAGGTGTGAGCCATTAGTGCCTCTTTGTCTGAGGCCTGGTAGATGTGTGGTGGGACTGTCTTGTCTGTGCAGAACCGTGGTGCAGCTGCTTCCAGTTTGAATGTGCTGTAGGCTCATGCTTGAGAGGTAGGCTGCTGATAACCCGGTGTTTAATCTCATCAGACTACAGAAATTATTAGTGATGTTTCCAATTTAATTCCATAAGACACGAGACAGCCTTTTCCTTCAGTCACAGTATAGAGCCAGTCAGCTCCACCAGTGCCAGTGTCTGACTGGGCCCCAGACTGAGAAGGTAACCTCGACTGGTATGGTAACGTAGGAGGGTTATTCCCTCAGAGGTATGTTTGCCAGTCAATTTAATGGCTGTGTTTTCCCTTTTTTTTCAGATTTAGTGCCAGACTGCTGCTTTGCCTGGGCTGATGTGCCATGCGGCCTGGTTGAAGCCTCTTAATAGTTTTGAATTGCTGTGGATGTAAACCAGCTCATCATAAGCTGTCTATTGTCTGGTGTTGCTGGGACTGTTGTTTTTACTGTGTCAACTGTCAACCATTTGCAACCCAACAGAGTACGAATACTGTATTTTCTTTTGTTTGGTTGTCAGGCAGTGGGAGGATCTGCGGGGAGGATCTGTGGTATATGCACCCTTCTTTGCATGCAATGTGGTAGGTCTGAAGAGTGGCGAGTACACAAGTAGTTTGTAGATTTACTTCAATTGTTGCAGTGATTTGCAGTGGTCACGGTGTGCACGTGGTGGTTGCTATTGGGTCTTGCGATAGAATCTCCCCGTGGTGAGTACCCTGTGTGATGATTTATTTATTATACTTTGTAATATTTCATCTCATCTACCTTGTAGTTTTAAATATTTATTAATGTTGTGGTATTAAAGGTAGTGTGCTAAAACTAATTATTGTTATTTCTTTCTTTCATTATCAGGTTCATTACCATCGGTTGATTTCAGTTTGCATAATAAATAGAATTTTTGACTTGAATATACGTCTTCGGCTCTCCTTGTACCTGGTGATAAATTTGTTTGTGGGTCTATGCAGAGACCCTTACACTGGGGTTGGTTACATCTTCAACAATTCAGTCTGGAAGAAACCTCTCTTCTTGAACGTGCAGTTTAGTTGTATAAGGGACAGGGTTGCCATTGTAGAAGAAATTGTGTTACCTTACATTTCTTATTTGGTTTTGGTATAATGTTCCTTTCTCTCTAAACATCAAATGTCCTGCTGAGCTGTTTTCCATTGTGTTAACCCTTGCCGTCTTGATGAAAAGACTCTTTGATCTTTCCCTCTTCCTGAATGGTCTCTGTCTCAAATACATTGATCAAGGCCCGATGAGTGACCCCTGTAGTGACATCGTCTAGCTCTCCCGAGAACGGTCACACCTTGTAGATATCAACAGATGTCTCTTCCTCTGCAGAGAGACGTGTTGATTCAATGCAAATCCACTCATGACGCCTTCCCTTTTGTTCTCTGGCATGTTCTGTATAAATCCAACTCGGCCAAGCCATTCGGGAGACTGGATCTTCCATAGACCCAGGTAACGCGATTTAAATTTTCAAATAGCAGCAGTTGACTGCAGGCTGTTCTGGTGAGTTTTAAGCAAAAAAGGCCTTATGTAGTATAATAACAGATTGCATGGTGGAATTCTCCGTCACCTTATGGGTTTGAGTTTTTCTCGGTGTAACAGATTATTATATGAGGTGGATGATATTGTTATGGAGTAACCAGGCTTCCATACATATTCGTCGTAATTCCTATTGGTAGCATAATGACAGTTTGCATGGTGGAATTCTCCGTGACCTTATGGGTTGAGTGTTTCTCTATGTGAGAGATTGTTATGTGAGGTAGACAATTTTAGTGGAGTAAATCAGTCTGACACTATATTGTCATAATTCCTAAACTTGGTAGCATAATGACAGTTTGCATGGTGGAATTCTCCGTGACCTTATGGGTCTGAGTGTTTCTCTATGTGAGAGATTGTTATGTGAGGTCGACAATATTTAAGTGGGGTAGCCAGTCCGCCACTCATATTGTCCTAATTCCTATTGGTAGCATAATGACAGTTTGCATGGTGGAATTCTCCGTGACCTTATGGGTCTGAGTGTTTCTCTATGTGAGAGATTGTTATGTGAGGTCGACAATATTTAAGTGGGGTAGCCAGTCCGCCACTCATATTGTCCTAATTCCTATTGGTAGCATAATGACAGTTTGCATGGTGGAATTCTCCGTGACCTTATGGGTCTGAGTGTTTCTCTATGTGAGAGATTGTTATGTGAGGTCGACGATATTTAAGTGGGGTAGCCAGTCCGCCGCTCATGTCATCGTAATTCCTACTTGGAAATGTAATGACGACTTCCATGGTGAAGCTCTCTGTGATCTTATAGATTTCAGTGTTTCTCTTGTTTCTCTTTGAAAAAGATTGTTATATTGAATGAATGAGGTGTGTATAACCAGTTTGACAGTTGTATGAGCTCATTGTAACGTCATATTTGTCAATGTTGTGTATTTGTGTTTTGCTGTGATTTAAGGCCCGCTGTGGCCATAAAAATGTTGTTTTCTTGCTGTGAGAAATTATTGCTGGAATTGAGTAGTTGTTCAGGAGGTTACAATTGAACACAACATTCCAGCTCTAGTTCCTTATCCGTTAGTTAATAGCCTTTTGATCACTGTGATTCACGACTGCTGGTTTGCGATAAACCACGTGGCTAAGAGCACTTTATTTTCATGTAAATACAAATTTTTCTTCACTGTCTAGAATCACTTCTTTAGCTAGTTGGGTTGTAAGTCTGTTTTAATTAATTTTCCCCAACCTACTTTAGTTTTCTTTTTAAATACGTTATATTCTATTTTTTTTATTTCTTGTTACTCAAGACTGTTAGTAACTTGCCCTTTATCCCTTCTCTAACTAGTTGGGTTGTCTCTCTGTTTTAATTAGTTTCCCCCACCCTGCCCTTTGTCTTTACTATAGTTTAATTGGTTCTTTTAGTATTCTGGCTTCTCTTTAGCCTGTTGATTCGTTTATTTTTTTTAATTCACTTCACCCTACCTACCATCTATTATTTTAGTATTTTTGTAAATATTTCATTTTTTTCAATTTTATGATTTCTTGTTTCTCATAACTAATACTGTACTGTAATTTCGTTTGAGCCGGCTGTTTCTGTATCAATTAATTTGCCCCCTTTAATTTTTTTGTCAAAATACTGTTCTCAATATTTAGTACTATTATTATTTTCTCGTTAATCATTTTATAATATTTTTGTTTCAATTGTATTTTTATTTTCACTGTATTTCATTTTTATCTTATTATTTTTTTTATTTTTTCGCCTGGTTTTTGCCTGGAATGCTCTATACAAATCTGCCACCCTATTGAACGGAGTTAAACTGAGAGAGCGTTCACAGACACCAGGATGAACGCATTCACAGTAGCGTTCATCAGGCAGAAATACAGTACGTTCAGTCACGTTCTTCCCAAAATATGAACGAGTTCAACAACTATCGTTCAATGAACAGGTTCAGGCACAACACTGTTTAGCAGTATTGTTTCTGTAACTAGTTGGTTGTCTGTCTGTTTTAATGCATTTTCAGCAACCTACCTGTTGCTATTTTAGTCTTTTTGTAAATACATTATTTTTCTATTTTATTACTTCAGGTTTCACATACTGTTAGTACCTTGTCCTTTAAGTGTTATTGTTTATCTTAACTAGTTTGCTGTTTTTTTTGTCTATATGAATTAATTTTTACCTTTTGTTAATATCATTTTTTTTTATTTTTTTTAACTATTATTTTCATTTTTAAATTTCTCGTTAATAATTATGTTGGTTTTAATTTTTCATCTTATTTTGTATTAGTGTTTCATTATTATTTTCGCTTGTACATTTTTTTTATTTTTTCTCTTCTAAAAAAAAAAAAAAAAAAAAAAGAGGGATAAATTAACTGAATTATATGACTTGCCATCAATCCTAAAGACTTGAATTGTAACTTGAAACTTTGAATTGTCCTCTGAGGTTGTAAACACAGTAGGCGTCTCCGGCATCACTAAACAAAACCCAGTAAGTGCTCCAATGACAGTGGAATTAGGCCCCCTATCTAGAGAACATGCCTTTGAAATGACTACTGATACCCCTCTGAACTTACTGGGTCGTGATTTATTATGTCAATTTGGCTGCACCATTAATGCAGCCCTTATGGGGTATATCTTGATGTACCTGATGCTAATGTTAATACTGTGTTTTCTATGCTACAACAGGTTTCCTGATCAATAACCTATGATTGGCAGTTGCCCTCTCCTCAACTTTCTTTAAAACTTCAAACAATCTATGACCATATAACCAAACAACCCACTTCTCCTTTCCTCTCTTGGTTGATTTCTGAAATATCTGACTCTTTGCTCTGGTTTCCCTCACTCCATTGTCTAGCTCATCACGATGCAGTTCCAAATTCTGAGTATATTCAAAAAGCTGAGCAAGATGAAGGAGCAACCTCCCTCTTGCATGTTAATGATATATATTTTGGTCATGGAGGGATTGCACTCAATGTAAAACTATCTCTCACTCAACAACCTATGTTTCAGAAGGATGACGGTGTTCCCCATATCGCAGTAGCTACTGCTAACAAATGCGACACCTTGGAGCTGGGCAAGATGGTAAAGTTATTCCAATGTTGTAATGACAAAACATTTTGTGATACTGTAGCCAGTTACCCACTGTACAAGGTTGGCTCTTTGGGGTACATCCTGTGTGTCTCTTTTGACCCACAACCTGTTATCTTTTCAACTCTGTCACAGACAGAACCACACCTAGCTCCGCCAGCCTATTTCTCTATCTACAACCTCCTTCCATCTTCTCTCCCAGATCCCTTCTGCTTTGTGTTCCTCCCACCCTAATGATGTGGGACTGATTCTTTCTGCTTCTAGTGTAAAAATTAATGCCAACCCAGATAAACCACTCCCAAAGAAACGCCAGTATCCCCTTAAACCCGACACAGAACTTGGAATTGCACCTGTGATAGAGTCCCTGTTAGAACAAGGAATAATAATAGCTACCTCCAGCCTCTGTAACACTCCCATTTTGCCCATAAAAAAAACAAAAAAAACAACAACAAATAAGACAAGTTATAAGACCTCAGTGCAGTTAATGATGTGTTAACCCTATTTTTCCTGTAGTTCCAGATCCAACCACTATCCTCTCCTCCTGTTCTGTTCATCCCAGATCACTGTATTTTTTATTTCAGTCACGCTGTGGAAACTACCTCCTCCATGCTACTGAGATCTCCACTAAACACTATTTGCCCCCACTCTGTCTCCCATGTTGTCTTCCGCTCTGAAATGCAACATTTTTCCTCCTCTAGACAGACTTGTTATGAGTTCACCCTTCTTTCCAAACCTAACCTTACTATTGAGCGCTGATCACTTCTTAACTCTGTTTCCCTCCTTCCTTCCCTAATTGATGGCAAGCCATATAGTTGTGAAAGTTGATCTTAGTTGATCATTATGCTCACCCCGTCCCGAACCACTAGACACACCACTTGCAAAACCTGAGTTAATTTGTTTGTAGATGGTAGCTCATACCGCTCTCCCACTGGAGCACTTGACTAGAACCCTATGAAATCTGTTTTAATTTTTCAAGATTCCTTTTATTTTTCCAGAATTTCGTGCTCCCGTTTTAATTTTTCTAAATCCCGGTTTCTGTTTAATTTTTCTAAAAAAAATTTCCAGTTTAATTTTTCAAAATTTTTATTTTCCATTTTATTGTTTTTTTTCCCTAAATTCCATGCTTTCTGTTTTCCATTTTTCGGACTTCTGTGTTTTCCGTCTTTCCGTTCTCATTTTTCAAAATTCTGTTTTCCGTTTTCATTTATAGAAATTCAGTATTTTATAGCATTTTTTCATCAAATACTGTCTAATCGTGTAGGTGATAGATCAAAATAAAGAAATTTCTAGCAGTCCCCTGCCCCTGACTTTCGCTGTGTCTAAAATCAGCGTATCTGTCAATCCACTCGCTACTATTTATGTTTCACTTTTCAGACAGGCTGGATGAGGCGGTGTTGCCGTTGATTACACATCGTTTACCCCCCCCCCCCCCCCTTTTCCCTTTTCTTTCAGCTTAGGTATGGTAACAAACTCTTATAATGTTCGAGAAAACATTGATTTTCCGATTTTGACAAATTCCACGAAATTCCACGTTTTAGCAGGTATTCTTGTCAGATTCTGCGTTTTAGTCTATGCGCATCGTGGGAATCAGAGAGCCCTACACTTGACTATTGAGATCCTAGAATCTCACCCACCCCCTCCCACCCCTCATGCTCAGCCCCACAAGCTGAGCTCTTTGCTTTAACGTGGCTATGTTACAAGCTGCCCCCGACACCTCTGAGCGCTATGCCTGGTTGTGTTGTTTTATGAGTTGTGGAGCTCCTGCGACGGCCGCGCATTAGCCACACATTTCTTGCTTCCTCAACTTGTTTGTGCAACACATGGTGTGACTTACAGGACCAAATGGGGAATGGTTGCTGCAATAAGCAGATTTACGTTGCTCCTGTTACGTCCCTAAATTCAAACAATTTTGTCGACACAAACCAAGAAGAGCATTCCCCCCGTGAGGACTCTTTTGTAAATATGCTGATTGACTTTGTACAAAGTCATATGTTCACATGTTATTGTTATTGTTTTTTTTTAATCATATGTTTTCAACATAGACTGAAGTTTTTGCAAACAGAAAAGCAGACACCACAACAGTGACTACTCTGCTCCTCAGAGACATTGTCTGCCTGTTTGGGATCCCACGCTGCATTAACAGCGACAACGGCACCCATTGCAACTAATCTATCACACGAGAACTCTGCAAGGAACTGTGTTCTTCTGTCTAAGCTCTGCACTAACAGGTGATCGCAGCTCACACGCCTCCCACTGACGGGAACTATCACAACCTTCAGCCTGGTGATTTCAACCCTGAAGCAGTTCAAGCAAAGGAACGCTCTCCAGCCCAGGTGGACCGGCCCATCTCAAATACTGCTGACCAACAACACTGTCATGAAGTGTGTGACACCCCACATGGATCCACTCTTCACACCAGTGAAGATCAACAGCCCAGCAGGATGCCAACATGGACCAGTGAAGATCAACAGCCCAGCAGGAGAACAACCCGGAACGGTGCTGTTCTGACCAGATGCTGATGAACGACACCAACATGGCTGCTGCTTGTGACTGGATTATCACTTCTGTGGCTCCTTTGCAGTACCAGTATTAAGCAATGGGGACAGAAGGTTGCTTTGGAAGATCTCCTTCTTAATATTGCAGCTATGGAGCCACCAGAAAGAAGCATATCAGGGATAGCTCATCCCTCCTCGAATGCAGTCTCCAGCCTTCGTCAGAAACGGGAAACTGGACCAAATACAATCTCCACACACGACCAAATGATTTCCACAAACACCTATATCAACCTGACTAGAATGGTAGCTTATCACAGCTCAAATTCTACCAATTGTTACGTATGTGGATTCATCCCACATAGCACAAATGAAGGCCTTCCCTGATGGCTCTGCCCATTTCTGACTGCGACACGTGACATTTACTTCACCTAAATACACACACATCTTACACCCATGAACTGTGCCCAGTTACACCTGAACTGAGACCTTTACCTTGCAAAACATCCACAAGCAAGTGTCAGGCATGCACTGATGTCCCTGCTGCCATCCCTCTTAGAGTAGTTCCACGACCATTAAAGTAGTGTATTAAAGGTACCGGAGTTGGTCATGACATGGGACATTCGAACCGTGACTCGCTGTTTTATCCAATACCAAGAAGTTCTCCCAGAATATGGACTTCGGACTTCAGCCCTTCACCTACAGCTTGTTCGACACTTGACATTAACTTTTCTAGGTTAGCCACAGCGGCTTCTTTTTGTTCCGTCCCAGCTGGAAAAGGGATGTATTGGATATGTAGACAGAAAGCATATGAGAATCTTGCTTTAGACTATCTTTTAGCATCCCAGGGTGGTACTTGTGCAGTGATTGGTGTTGAATGTTGTACTTATGTGCCAGATTATAATGCTAGCCTTTCTGATGTCATTGCACATGTTAAACACATTGCTGATGAAGTGCACACCAGTGATATTAGTAGCCCTTTTGAATGATTGGAAACGAATATAGAATAGATGTTTTTGTTGTTATTTTGGAATAATCTGTTTTTTTTATTACCCCTTATTATTTTTTCTTGTATCAGAGCAATGTGTAAAATTATTACAGCTAAGGTGACTACTAAAATGATGATTCAACGAACTACTCACGACGTACCTAAAGAATTATTTCATGATGTTTTCGACAAATTGTGTAGAATTGATGTATTGTAATTTTCTTACTTCACTTGATTACATTTTCTTGTGTATTTAGTGTTGTCCTATAGGACAAAATGGGGAATTGTAGAAGAAATTGTGTTACCTTACATTTCTTATTTGGTTTTGGTATAATGTTCCTTTCTCTCTAAACATCAAATGTCCTGCTGAGCTGTTTTCCATTGTGTTAACCCTTGCCGTCTTGATGAAAAGACTCTTTGATCTTTCCCTCTTCCTGAATGGTCTCTGTCTCAAATACATTGATCAAGGCCCGATGAGTGACCCCTGTAGTGACATCGTCTAGCTCTCCCGAGAACGGTCACACCTTGTAGATATCAACAGATGTCTCTTCCTCTGCAGAGAGACGTGTTGATTCAATGCAAATCCACTCATGACGCCTTCCCTTTTGTTCTCTGGCATGTTCTGTATAAATCCAACTCGGCCAAGCCATTCGGGAGACTGGATCTTCATAGAAACACTGTGAATTTCTTTTCTCCACTGTCAGTGATTAAACCTCATTTGAACCAGCTACAGAATTGGACCTGAAGTGTTTTCTTCCACACCATCATCAGTTCACTTAAATATTTTTCCTGTTTTATCATGAAACTTTGCATTAACTCATTACAAATGCAATACCAAGCCTTATCCACCAGATGTCACTATTTATCTGTATACCTTGAAGCCACAAACATTTGGCTTCTGTGCTTCCTGAAGCTTTGCAGAGACATCAGCACCCAACATCCCGACACACCTCTCTTCATCCTCCTGTAGGTGAAGTCTAAACAGCTGAGTCTTGAGCCTTTTTCGGAAGATGGCAGTGACTCCGCTGTCCTGATATTGGTCGGGAGTTCGTTCCACCACTCAGGACCAGAACAGAGAAGAGTCTGGACTTTGCTGAGCGACATTTGTTTGATTTCAGCAATGGTGGTACCAGCCGGCCAGCTGAAGTAGAGGAGCAAAGTGCTCGTGTCAGGGCGTGTGGTTTGACCAGTGTTTGAAGGTAGATGGGTGCCGTTCCATTGATGGCCTTGAAGGCCAGTGCCATCATCTTGAATTAGATGCAGGCTGCAACAGAGAGCCAGTGGAGGTCACGGAGGAGGGGGGTCACATGGGAGAATTTGGGTAGATTGAAGACGAGGCGTGCTGCAGCGTTCTGGATACGCTGCAATGGTTTAGTCGCCGAGGCCGGGAGTCCAGCCAGGAGAGAGTTGCAGTAGTCAAGGCGGGAAATGACCAGTGCTTGGACCAGGAGTTGCGTTGCATCCTTTTGTGAGGAAGGTCTGAATCCTGCGGATATTGTAGAGGGCAAATCTGCAGGATCGGGCCACAGCAGTGATGTTCCTCATCCTCACTTTCTCACTTGAGTTTTACACTTTGTGTAAAATAAAGCCTTGAGCATTCCACTTGCAATGTTTTAAGATTTACAGATATTTAAACACCAAACTAGGTCAAAGATGACAAGAGGCCAATATCTTCCTATTGAGCTTGCAGCAGTTAAAGATAGGACACTGTTTTTAAAATAGAGCACATCCTAGGTAGATATGCAAGGTGATATATTTTTGGAGTACTATTTTGTGTATCGTGCTTTATATGGTGTTTTGCTGGTTATTGTAAAAGCTGTGTGGTATTCAGGGGGCCAACATGTGTACATGGCTGTATTGCACTGAACTGTCCCTTTAATCACCTGGCCGACGCGCCTGGGGCGGAGTTACAGGTGCATGGAGTATAAAAAAAGAAAAGTTTGTTCCAGGGGCTTTCATGGTGTGCTGTGTTTGAGATCAAAAGAAAAAATCCATCTCAAAGCCATCTCAAAGCCTCACATTTAGACCCGGGAAGGCTAGGAACCTTGGATCTTTCATCGAGTTGAGACCAAAAGGGATTTAAAAAAAGATGTTCGGCGAATATATTCAGATTTAACCCAGGAACAAAGCCTTGCTGGTGAGAATTTCTATGCAATGCATTGCTAAGAACTTGTTATTGAGCTGCTTTTGAAGGATTTATTTTGTGGAAGCTTTTTTTTTCTTTTGCCGTGTGGACTTGGTTGGACTTTATACTTTATTTATGTTGGGGGGAATTGGGAGTTGTTTGGGTTTATGGGACATTTTCAGCTGTTGAATTTTTCTACAATATAAGACGTTTGCCTGACTGTGCGTTTGTGTGGGATTGTGTGGCTGGCTTATCAACCCCTCCATTAATCGTATATATTTTTCTTCAATAAAATAGTTTCATCCTAGCTGATAAGAGGGTCAGAGGGAAATCCGAAGGGGTTAAATAAAAGTCGATGTTGAATGAAGTTCATCAGCGCTTTAACTCAACATGAAAGTTTTGTGTGGATTTAATCTGACCGCCGATTACAGCAAACCACTTTAAAAGAACTGCTAAGGTTTCTACTTTCACTGTGGGATTGTAATAATGCAGAATACTTGTTAAACTCTGAATGAATGTGACTCCTACCATAAAGCATATTGTACTTGTGTACAGTGGGAGGGTGGACACATTTACTTGAAGCCATTTATTTTGTGGACATGAAATTTCTTTCATACAAGACGGCATTGCTTCCCGCTTTGACCTCCACAAGGCGAGTGGCGACCTTCGTGCTCTACCCGTGTCTACCCATGCTGATGCCGATATTGAAAGAGCGGTCACGGCTTGCGGGTCGTGCGCCTCTCCAGCAGAGCGGTCTGAGAGCACGGAACGGCAAAGAACTGACAATGACGACCAAGGTGAGCCGCCACTTCCACCAGGCTGCTCCCACAGAGAAAACTCATCAAAAAGAAGACTATTTCACAAAAAGCTGCACTAAAGAAAACACTCGATGAGTCGAGAGGCAGAACGCGAGTCAACATCGGTTCTGCTTTCCAGCGATGTGGAGGCCTATAATGCAGCTTCATCCGGAGCTCAAAAGATATGAGATGGTCGCGGAGTTTCTGCTGGACAGGTACTTTTAGTTTGCTTAGTAAACGCGCAACATTACATGTGATAACGCAGCACCCGGATGCTATCAGTTATCACTTACTATAGTTCTGTAATACTGTTATTTGTGCAAGGAAGATTAGCGCTAGCTTAACGCTAGCTTTAGCGCTAGCTTTAGCATCAGCGCTAACTTCACTGGTTGTGTAAACAAACCACTACTGGCATCAGCGCTAACGTAGTAGTTGTGTAAACAAACGGACTTGTCACAGCCTGGTTTGTTTACACTACCAATGACGTTAGCTTCAGCGTTAGCATCAGCGCTAACGTAGTAGTAGAGTAAACAACTGACTTGTCACAGCCTGGTTTGTTTACACTACCAATGACGTTAGCATCAGCCTCTGTGTTTATTGTGAAGTTGTCATTAACCCCGTTCTAGTATTAAAACAACGGGCTTGCGTTTGACTTTGTTGGTCTTCTTCTTCTTCTTCTTCTTCTTGTGCAATTCCGGCAGTTTAAGAAAAAACAGAAAAAGCCTGAACTCCAGGTCCTAACAGTCTATCAAATAATGTATGTCTTTCTGATCTATATTTTCGACACTCCAGAAGAACATGTTTTGTTGTCTCAGGACTCCCACACTCACATAGACCAGACACATGTTTCCCTACAATAAACAAGGTGTGATTTAACCCACAGTGACCCAGTCTTAGTCTACACAGTTTAACTGAATCCCTACGGGACTGAAAAGTGCAGGTACATCTTTTTTTAACAAGAGGTTGAAAAGAGAAATAGTGTCTACCCCTACTTTCTTTTTCCCACCCTTTCTGCCATTCCTTCATTAAGCCCTCTTTAATTATTTCTCTCAGCTCCGCTCTCCCCCAGGATATATGGACATCTACTTCTCTATTCAAACTCTGTTTTGCAATCTGATCCACCTGCTCATTCCCCTCAACCCCTGCGTGTCCCGGAACCCAGCAAAAGGTGATGTTAGATCTAAACCCAATTCTAAAAAACACAGTTAAGATGTCAATAATAATATCAGGTCGAGCCTTAGATTTTCCCCTTCTTAAGGCTTCCAGAGCAGCTGCAGAGTCTGAACAGATGATAACCTCTCTAGATCTGGTTTCCTCAATCCAGTTTAATGCCCATAAGATTGCCATCAACTCAGATGTAAAAACAGAGCTCCCATTAGAGATGCCCCAGCCAATCTTCACCCCAATCTGCTCCACAAACATCCCAAACCCAGCTCTCCCACTAACTGGATCTCTATCTAGATCCATCTGTGAAAATAATCAAAGTGTTGTCTATGATTGAATTTAGATGTTCTACTACTTTTGGATTTACCCGCTTTTTATATTTTTCTTGTAAAAAGACCAGTTCAATGTTCAGCTCAGGCAGCACCCAATATGGCATAGGTAGCCAGCTTGTATGTTCCGCTACGTTTACCTGTTCCAAACCCAGCCTCCCAGCCCACTGATTTATATTTGCAAAGAAGGTTTTCTTTGCCAGAACAGATTCAGATGCAGACCCATACACAAAACACCCATAATCAAGAGAGGATCTGATCATGGCCTGGTAAATTAATAGCATTGTCTCCCTGTCAGCCCCCCACTCACAGCCAGCCAGACTTCTGATAATATTCAAAACTTTTTCACATTTCAGCAAAATTTTTCTGACATGCACAGCCCAAGTCATCCGCTCTTCAAACCATCCATCCATCCATTTTCTACCGCTTATCCTGTATTTAGGGTCACGGGGGGGCTGGAGCCGATCCCAGCTGTCATTGGGCGAAGGCAGGGTACACCCTGGACAGGTCGCCAGTCTATCGCAGGGCCAACATGTAGAGACAAACAACCATTCACACTCATATTCACACCTACGGGCAATTTAGAGTCATCAATTAACCTATCCCCATCCTGCATGTCTTTGGACTGTGGGAGGAAGCCGGAGAACCCAGAGAGAACCCACGCTTACACGGGGAGAACATGCAAACTCCACACAGAAGGAACCTGGGCCGACCTGGGAATCGAACCCAGGACCCTCTTGCTGTGAGGCGAGAGTGCTACCCACTACACCACCGTGCAGCCCCTCTTCAAACCAAACACCCAGAAATTTGAAAGCTTTGACCTTCTCCAGTGGGGATCCATACATATGCAATCCAATATTAGGCAGCTTCCTTTTAAAGCCAAATACTATATATTTAGACTTGGAGGCAGATATTTTGAAACCCCATGTGTTCCCCCATTCCTCTACTGACACTAATGCTCTTTGAATCTGCTTTAAAATAACTCAACATTTCGCCCTCTTTTCCAAATAGCCCCATCATCAGCAAACAAAGACAACCCAAATGCTCCCTCTACTTTGCAGAAAATGTCATTAATCATTATATTAAATAAAACTGGACTAATAACACCCCTGTGGGGTTCCATTCTCTATTTCTACACTCTCTGAACTGACACCACCCACCATAACTTGTGGGTCATTCCGTGTCATTTCATCAAATTTCTGAAAATCTTCCCACCTGACCATCTCACAATGTCCTGAAAAAATTTGAGTACAAAGATACACTTGTTAATAGGAAAAATCCAAAATATTAAGTCTCTACTGTCAATAGTTTTCTCATGAAACATCATTGAATGAAGGGTAGTTTAGACGGTTTTTGGCATCATGCTCTGAAAAGCCATTTTTAAACAGCAATATCTGGAAAACTATCTCACCTGTGGCCTTCAAAATGTTTAAATAACTCATACGACAACCTATCTCTCCCTGGGGAAGTATTTGCCCCAGACATAATTGCTTCTTTCAACGATTAATGGGATTAACATTATCTGAATTTACATCCAATTTCCACTTATTAGCTGTCAACAACTCTGTCCTCTTCCTACATCTCTCAACTCCCAGGCTCCCTGAGCTGTGTACTGCTTGAAAACTTCCAACAAACATGTCTGCTTTTTCTTTATTGGAAACTGCTGCAATCACTCCTTTCCGTAACACTGGTATTGATCTGCTTTTATATACCCCTGACATTTTATGTACAGCTAACCACAACTGCCTTACTGGAGTCTCAGGACCTAGTGTACCACAGAACTTCCTCCAACTACATCTCTTCGCCTCTTTAATGACTCTTCTCGCCACTGCCCTTAGTCTTTTATACTCTGTCACATTAAACGTTATTGGATATTTTTTTAATCTTCTATATGCTACATTCCTTTTCCTTACAGCTTCGTCACACTCTTTATTCCACCATGGAACCAGCCTCGGTGCCTGCTTCACAGGAATGGAACATCGAGCAGCCTCGTATAACATGGAACTAATAGCAGCATTCCAGTTGTCCACAGAATCACTATCAACCTCTCCAATTAAGCTTCGAGCACTTTACTGAAATTCATCCCATTTGGCTTTAGAAAAATTATATTTAGAAACTTTCTCTTCCACTTCTCTCCTCAAATCCCTTCCAAACCTGCAAATAATTGGATAATGATCGCTACCCAGATTATATTTGTCCATTACCTCCCATTCACCAATTCTGGCTAAGTTTGAAGAAGCAATTGATAAATCTATATGACTACATGCATTTCTAAGAATATCATATCTAGTTGGTCTTCCATCATTTATCACTACCAGATCATACTTATCTAAAAAATCTTCTATTATCACACCATTACTATCCCTGTGATCACTGCCCCATAAGGGATTATGCGCATTAAAATCTCCAACCCATATAACGGGACACCTTACCTTCTCCATTATATCATCAAAATCTGACAATACTAAAGGTTTACATGGATTATAATAATTTAACACAGTTATAGAATTATGACTGCTCCAAACCTCCACAGCCAAACACTCACTACAAGAATAAACATCAACTTTCCTATATTGCAGTCCGTTCTTAATAAAAGTTGTGCAACCCCCACCTGATCTATCAGACCTATCTAACCTCAGACACTCATATCCTGGGATTACAAAATCCAGGCAGGGCTTTAGCCATGTTTCTTGGATGCATATCAAATCTGGTGCCTCTTTAAAAATTTTAACAAATCTCTTTAACTCCTGGCCATTCGCAATCAGACTCCGGGCGTTCCATTGAAGAATATACCACATTCAAATGTTAAGGAATCTCATCATCATCGCTTACATCCTCCAAACTGCTGGTCCTCATCAACTGTGACATGTCCATGCCCTGATTCTCTGTCATGTATTGATGCAACTTTTCTGGCGGCTGCTTTTTAAACAACACCACAAACTCTTCATTTGCTCCAATTCTCCTCACTTTATTTCCTTCATCTCCTGACATTTCAGGTCTCTCACTTGATGCCGTTCTCTTATTCTCCCCCCTTTCCCGCCAACCACCACCCCGATCCCCCCCGCTCCCAGAAGCCATGGGCTCCAAAAGCCCCCACCAACTCCAACACCAATCCAAATCTACACCAAATACTATGAAAGGAAACAAAAGACACAAGGCACGAAAAAAGAAAGCCCAGCACAACGAGAGAACCGATCTCACACAGCTCTACCGATTAGCTTCCACTTCCTCCCACTTCCGCGTGGCTTCTCGACTTTGTTGGTCGTTCAGTAACCAGGAGTAAGAGCAAGCGCAAATCGTGGCAGCGGCAGCTAGTCGTGGCACTTCCGGTGGCACCGTGAGGTGCCGCGGCAGCTGTCGCTGTTTGCTGTGGCACTTCCGGTGGCATCTTCAGGTGCCACCGACCTGCCACGGCACCTGAGGCTGTTTGAGGCACTTACCACTGACCTGCCGCGGCATTTACCGACATGCCACGGCAACTACAGCTTTTTGAAGCAGCTGCCACAGGATGAAGTGGCTGTGGGGCTGTTAAATGATATTTAAAAAAATAATAATAATGATAATAAAAAGTGATTTAACCATAAAGACTTGGCACATAAGACTGTAGCATTATCAGAGCAGTAAATATTTGTTGAATTTATGAATGCCAAAATCACGGGGGTGGAGGGTGGTGGGGGCAATGTATCATCTCTCTCTCTCTCTCTCTCTCTCTCTCTCTCTCTCTCACACACACACACACACACACACACACACACACACACACACACACACACACACTATGGGGTCAGTTCAGTCTCATTAATAATGAATGCACAGAGAAGGATTCACAAATGTATTTTGTGATTTATATATAAATGACTCTCTGCTCACAAATACATTTCGTTTTAAATAAATGTAATATAAATCCATAAATATATGAATAAAAAAATATTTGCAATTTTCATCAAAAATGTATTTGTATGTTGTTACATTTATATACAAACTGTTAAACTTGAATTTACAAGACGCTTTTCATTTGTGAACTTGTTTGCATTTGTTCGTGAACTGGTCTGTATTTATTTGTGGATTTTTGAGACTCTCCTGGGCCTGTACTACGAAGCATGTTCAACATACCCAGGGTATCTTTCAGAGATCCAGCTTAAGTAACCCTAACAAAGGCAATCGGAGATAAGCGGTTAACTCAACCCAGGGTTTACCTGTCCAGCTATGAGCGTGTGCACATGAAAGAGGCGGCGTTTGCAGCATTTGACCAATCACATACATGGATCAGTCTACGGCAGCAGAGCGGCGTATTTCACGTACGAGGAGCAACCATAATCTTACAGAAATACAAAGAAGTTTAACATATAATGCAGGCAAAAGGCAACCGTTTCATCTGCCAAATGCAGGAAGGACAGCTGGCAAAAACTGGCCGACTGTGTGAATGCGGAAGTCGTATTAATAGTATTAGTAGTATAATATGACTGCCCCATCATAAGGACACTACAATATCTGACTGATTACATAGTCACTTTAACTTTGCTGATAGCTTAGTGGTGGAGCTACTGCCCGATGTTGCGAGGCTCCTTGCAGCGGCTCTGTTTAGAATCCGCACTTCGGCTGTCTTTTAAATCATGTCGTCGATCTCTCTCTCATCCCTTTAACTCTTATGCAGGGCTGCCCCTGACCAAAATGGGGCCCTAAGCGAAAACATTTCTTCGCCCCCCCCCCCCCACCGCCACCCGACCCTAACAAATCCCAAATGTATATTAGGTACAAAACCACAGTATAATGAAATGCCATTGAACTTGACAACCTTTATTAGTAAGAACAAACAACAAAAATATAAACCTAAATTCACACTGAATGGGCTTTATGCACAGCTCCACTACTTCCTGAAATAAGCCAGCTCATTTATTTCCTGTCTTACATTATTGGACCAACATACTAGAACATAATTAGAACATACTAATTCAGTACCAAACTGACTGATATTTAAAAATGTAGCTACATTCAAATTTAGTTCCATCTGTCAACAAAAGTATCAAATACACTAATTTCTATCAATATTTATCTCTAATATCTCCTCCAAAGCTGCCTGTCATAGATTAAATTCACCAACAGATGGCGACATTTTACATCCATTAAAATAACATTAGCCAAATCCTTGTGTGGTGATAAAATAGATTATAAACTTTAGCCGAAAATACGACCAACAACTGATAAATTTACCACTGCCTTTCAACAGAGGTGAATGCATATGCAGACAAAGGTGTTAACAAGACATTTAAGAAATGGTTAGGGCCACTGGAAAATTACTTTCATCTCCAGACCACAGTCCACATCTAGACTCTTGCTAAATGGACTGGAGGCTAGCATCTCTCCTCCTACCTCTTGAGTAGCAGCAGCAGCTGTGCTGTGCATGGAGGTTTAGTGCTTGCTTATGCCACAAAGTTTTACATTTTTACTAGTGCTGGGCCGTTAACACCATTAATTAACGGACATCAATTGCGTCGTTAATTAACGGCGTTAAAGGCGCCGTTTATGTCCGTTAACACCATTAACAGCGTTACCGCCGTCAATACGGCCCAGCACTAACTTCAACAAATACCCACCTTTGAGAGAAGCACGAGTTTCCTCTTGTTTTGCTTTTTCCCCCTCTTGCTCGCGCCTGACTCGTAGGTTCTTTTCGAAGCCATCACGTCTTCACCTGCAGCTGCTTGACAAGTGCCTGCAGCTATGCGCATCTGACTAGTGATTGGTCAGATCGATTACTGTCAATCATTGCAGTGACGGCGCGTGCGGTGTCAGATCACAAAAAAAAAAAGGCCTCTCCTTCTCTCTCTTCTCCTGCCTCGCGCTGATAGCTGATCTAGTAGCGCGCCCCACGGCTGTGCATATGCGCATCCTTTCTGCAAAACGGGGCCCCTATTGGATCGTGGGGCCCTACGCACTGTGCGTGTTCTGCTCTTATGATGTCTCTTATGGGAGCAAATCAAATAAATATAAAAACATAATTCAAAGTGGTAAGTAGGCTGTACGCTGACAAAGAAAAGTCTTTCCCTCCGATGATAATCTGTATCTCTCATATAAAACATTGTCAGGGACAGAAAAAGGGTTTTGCCGGTCTCTGTACACTCTATAGTTCTCCTACGAGACCCTCTCACGATCCACCGAGCTTCTTTTTTTTTATATCCGCGCACCAAGACAGCTGATTGGTCAGTAGGCGGTGTGTTTCTCCATGTTGATCTCTTATCAGGAACATAACGTGCTCCGGAGCAGGTTAGCTCCACAGCGTAAGTTACCATGGCGATCTACCCCGGTAAGAAGTGAACCAGCGTCGTAGGATGGAAAACCCAGAGGTAACGCTTAAGTTACCTCGCTAAGCACAAATCCTGCTTCGTAGTACAGGCCCCAGGAGAGTCTCAAAAATCCACAAATAAATACAGATGCCACCTGAAGTGCCACAGCAAACAGCGACAGCTGCCGCGGCACCTCGCGGTACCACCGGAAGTGCCACGGCTAGCTGCCGCTGCCACGATTTGCGCTTGCCCCTACTGGTAACCAGAGCAAGTTCAGAACATTGCTTCTCCGGCTAATAGATAATGCTGGCTAGATGACATCTGTAAATAAGAGCGATCTGTCTTTGCTTGTAACTTTTTCCATTCTTGGGCAGAAGTACTGTTTACCAGTACTGAACTTTACATTGTAAGAACTCATCCATGTAATCTGTGTGTGTGTGTGTGTGTGTGTGTGTGTGTGTGTGTGTGTGTGTTTAACAGTTATGAAAAAACAACTGCAACTCCAGTAAAGCTTGGATTTACTAGGCCTCCTCCAACCATCATTGCAGACTGTATTTCACAACGGTCAGCACATATTTATATATACAATCTGCAATCTGAGTTTATAATTTACGTCCTGAGTCACATTTCTCTTTTCTTTTACTTGTTGTCAAGGTAAAGCAGTATCGTATCGGACACCGTATCTGCCAAAACCCCAGCGCAGGCATCTGAGTAGGGCAGCATTGGGTGTACAGCCAGCCTCGGGTAAAGTGGCGGTGGACATGTGATTAATCACAATTTCCTCCCAAAATAAAATCAATACCTTGGCAATTTAGCAATTGGATGACTCCTTAGATGTTACTTGATGTCACCATATTTTTCTTACCTGCAAGGGTCTCTTTTTACAGAAGTTTTGAACATAAGAAAATAAACAACTTGGAGTTTCTGGCTGTCTGTCGGCCATGTTGGTTTGACTTGGGTTTTTTTGCACTTGCAATGGCTTGCCACTGAGTGGAAGTGTATGAGATGATGCAATAGAGTCCACTGTAGTGGCTGCTATGCAACTATGCCATAAAAACTCATGCATATACAAAAAAAACAGCTTTTGAAAAGGTGTACACTGTAGTGACCTGCTGTTATTTGCAGGTAACACACGTTTTAACCACTATTGCAGTGTCAGTTGTCAAATAAGCTGCATTCTTCAATGTCCCACCGAGATCAACACATTTAAGTCATAACAGCACTCTGGAGTGGATCTTCTTTCGTTTCATTGTGATTCCAGTGTCTTTGAACACAAAACGGCGTCTAAACATCAAATAAGTGCAAAACAATGCTTTTACAAGTTTAATGTGGTGAAAAGGCTGTAATAGCTGTTTCACGCAGGGAAGAGGCCTTTAAGCTGTTATTTGCAGGTAACACACGTTTTAACCACTATTGCAGTGTCAGTTGTCAAATAAGCTGCATTCTTCAATGTCCCACCGAGATCAACACATTTAAGTCATAAAAGCACTCTGGAGTGGATCTGCTTTCGTTTCAGTGTGATTCCAGTGTCTTTGAACACAAAATGGCGTCTAAACATCAAATAAGTGCAAAACAATGCTTTTACAAGTTTAATGTGGGGAAAAGGCTGTAATAGCTGTTTCACGCAGGGAAGAGGCTTTTAAGCTGTTATTTGCAGGTAACACACGTTTTAACCACTATTGCAGTGTCAGTTGTCAAATAAGCTGCATTCTTCAATGTCCCACCGAGATCAACACATTTAAGTCATAAAAGCACTCTGGAGTGGATCTGCTTTCGTTTCAGTGTGATTCCAGTGTCTTTGAACACAAAATGGCGTCTAAACATCAAATAAGTGCAAAACAATGCTTTTACAAGTTTAATGTGGTGAAAAGGCTGTAATAGCTGTTTCACGCAGGGAAGAGGCTTTTAAGCTGTTATTTGCAGGTAACACACGCTTTAACCACTATTGCAGTGTCAGTTGTCAAATAAGCTGCATTCTTCAATGTCCCACCGAGATCAACACATTTAAGTCATAAAAGCACTCTGGAGTGGATCTGCTTTCGTTTCAGTGTGATTCCAGTGTCTTTGAACACAAAATGGCGTCTAAACATCAAATAAGTGCAAAACAATGCTTTTACAAGTTTAATGTGGGGAAAAGGCTGTAATAGCTGTTTCACGCAGGGAAGAGGCTTTTAAGCTGTTATTTGCAGGTAACACACGTTTTAACCACTATTGCAGTGTCAGTTGTCAAATAAGCTGCATTCTTCAATGTCCCACCGAGATCAACACATTTAAGTCATAACAGCACTCTGGAGTGGATCTTCTTTCGTTTCAATGTGATTCCAGTGTCTTTGAACACAAAATGGCGTCTAAACATCAAATAAGTGCAAAACAATGCTTTTACAAGTTTAATGTGGTGAAAAGGCTGTAATAGCTGTTTCACGCAGGGAAGAGGCTTTTAAGCTGTTATTTGCAGGTAACACACGTTTTAACCACTATTGCAGTGTCAGTTGTCAAATAAGCTGCATTCTTCAATGTCCCACCGAGATCAACACATTTAAGTCATAAAAGCACTCTGGAGTGGATCTGCTTTCGTTTCAGTGTGAGTCCACTGTCTTTCAACACAAAATGGCGTCCAAACATTAAAAAAAAGTGCAAAACAATGCTTTTACAAGTTTAATGTGGGGAAAAGGCTGTAATAGCTGTTTCACGCAGGGAAGAGGCTTTTAAGCTGTTATTTGCAGGTAACACACGTTTTAACCACTATTGCAGTGTCAGTTGTCAAATAAGCTGCATTCTTCAATGTCCCACCGAGATCAACACATTTAAGTCATAACAGCACTCTGGAGTGGATCTTCTTTCGTTTCAATGTGATTCCAGTGTCTTTGAACACAAAATGGCGTCTAAACATCAAATAAGTGCAAAACAATGCTTTTACAAGTTTAATGTGGTGAAAAGGCTGTAATAGCTGTTTCACGCAGGGAAGAGGCTTTTAAGCTGTTATTTGCAGGTAACACACGCTTTAACCACTATTGCAGTGTCAGTTGTCAAATAAGCTGCATTCTTCAATGTCCCACCGAGATCAACACATTTAAGTCATAACAGCACTCTGGAGTGGATCTTCTTTCGTTTCAATGTGATTCCAGTGTCTTTGAACACAAAATGGCGTCTAAACATCAAAAAAGTGCAAAACAATGCTTTTACAAGTTTAATGTGGTGAAAAGGCTGTAATAGCTGTTTCACGCAGGAAAGAGGCTTTTAAGCTGTTATTTGCAGGTAACACACGTTTTAACCACTATTGCAGTGTCAGTTGTCAAATAAGCTGCATTCTTCAATGTCCCACGAGATCAACACATTTAAGTCATAACAGCACTCTGGAGTGGATCTTCTTTCGTTTCAATGTGATTCCAGTGTCTTTGAACACAAAATGGCGTCTAAACATCAAATAAGTGCAAAACAATGCTTTTACAAGTTTAATGTGGTGAAAAGGCTGTAATAGCTGTTTCACGCAGGGAAGAGGCTTTTAAGCTGTTATTTGCAGGTAACACACGCTTTAACCACTATTGCAGTGTCAGTTGTCAAATAAGCTGCATTCTTCAATGTCCCACCGAGATCAACACATTTAAGTCATAAAAGCACTCTGGAGTGGATCTGCTTTCGTTTCAGTGTGATTCCAGTGTCTTTGAACACAAAATGGCGTCTAAACATCAAATAAGTGCAAAACAATGCTTTTACAAGTTCAATGTGGGGAAAAGGCTGTAATAGCTGTTTCACGCAGGGAAGAGGCTTTTAAGCTGTTATTTGCAGGTAACACACGTTTTAACCACTATTGCAGTGTCAGTTGTCAAATAAGCTGCATTCTTCAATGTCCCACCGAGATCAACACATTTAAGTCATAAAAGCACTCTGGAGTGGATCTGCTTTCGTTTCAGTGTGATTCCAGTGTCTTTGAACACAAAATGGCGTCTAAACATCAAATAAGTGCAAAACAATGCTTTTACAAGTTTAATGTGGGGAAAAGGCTGTAATAGCTGTTTCACGCAGGGAAGAGGCTTTTAAGCTGTTATTTGCAGGTAACACACGTTTTAACCACTATTGCAGTGTCAGTTGTCAAATAAGCTGCATTCTTCAATGTCCCACCGAGATCAACACATTTAAGTCATAACAGCACTCAAGAGTGGATCTTCTTTCGTTTCAATGTGATTCCAGTGTCTTTGAACACAAAATGGCGTCTAAACATCAAATAAGTGCAAAACAATGCTTTTACAAGTTTAATGTGGTGAAAAGGCTGTAATAGCTGTTTCACGCAGGGAAGAGGCTTTTAAGCTGTTATTTGCAGGTAACACACGCTTTAACCACTATTGCAGTGTCAGTTGTCAAATAAGCTGCATTCTTCAATGTCCCACCGAGATCAACACATTTAAGTCATAAAAGCACTCTGGAGTGGATCTGCTTTCGTTTCAGTGTGATTCCAGTGTCTTTGAACACAAAATGGCGTCTAAACATCAAATAAGTGCAAAACAATGCTTTTACAAGTTTAATGTGGGGAAAAGGCTGTAATAGCTGTTTCACGCAGGGAAGAGGCTTTTAAGCTGTTATTTGCAGGTAACACACGTTTTAACCACTATTGCAGTGTCAGTTGTCAAATAAGCTGCATTCTTCAATGTCCCACCGAGATCAACACATTTAAGTCATAACAGCACTCTGGAGTGGATCTTCTTTCGTTTCAATGTGATTCCAGTGTCTTTGAACACAAAATGGCGTCTAAACATCAAATAAGTGCAAAACAATGCTTTTACAAGTTTAATGTGGTGAAAAGGCTGTAATAGCTGTTTCACGCAGGGAAGAGGCTTTTAAGCTGTTATTTGCAGGTAACACACGTTTTAACCACTATTGCAGTGTCAGTTGTCAAATAAGCTGCATTCTTCAATGTCCCACCGAGATCAACACATTTAAGTCATAAAAGCACTCTGGAGTGGATCTGCTTTCGTTTCAGTGTGAGTCCACTGTCTTTCAACACAAAATGGCGTCCAAACATTAAAAAAAAGTGCAAAACAATGCTTTTACAAGTTTAATGTGGGGAAAAGGCTGTAATAGCTGTTTCACGCAGGGAAGAGGCTTTTAAGCTGTTATTTGCAGGTAACACACGTTTTAACCACTATTGCAGTGTCAGTTGTCAAATAAGCTGCATTCTTCAATGTCCCACCGAGATCAACACATTTAAGTCATAAAAGCACTCTGGAGTGGATCTGCTTTCGTTTCAGTGTGAGTCCACTGTCTTTCAACACAAAATGGCGTCCAAACATTAAAAAAAAGTGCAAAACAATGCTTTTACAAGTTTAATGTGGGGAAAAGGCTGTAATAGCTGTTTCACGCAGGGAAGAGGCTTTTAAGCTGTTATTTGCAGGTAACACACGTTTTAACCACTATTGCAGTGTCAGTTGTCAAATAAGCTGCATTCTTCAATGTCCCACCGAGATCAACACATTAAAGTCATAACAGCACTCTGGAGTGGATCTTCTTTCGTTTCAATGTGATTCCAGTGTCTTTGAACACAAAATGGCGTCTCAACATCAAATAAGTGCAAAACAATGCTTTTACAAGTTTAATGTGGTGAAAAGGCTGTAATAGCTGTTTCACGCAGGGAAGAGGCTTTTAAGCTGTTATTTGCAGGTAACACACGCTTTAACCACTATTGCAGTGTCAGTTGTCAAATAAGCTGCATTCTTCAATGTCCCACCGAGATCAACACATTTAAGTCATAACAGCACTCTGGAGTGGATCTTCTTTCGTTTCAATGTGATTCCAGTGTCTTTGAACACAAAATGGCGTCTAAACATCAAATAAGTGCAAAACAATGCTTTTACAAGTTTAATGTGGTGAAAAGGCTGTAATAGCTGTTTCACGCAGGAAAGAGGCTTTTAAGCTGTTATTTGCAGGTAACACACGTTTTAACCACTATTGCAGTGTCAGTTGTCAAATAAGCTGCATTCTTCAATGTCCCACGAGATCAACACATTTAAGTCATAACAGCACTCTGGAGTGGATCTTCTTTCGTTTCAATGTGATTCCAGTGTCTTTGAACACAAAATGGCGTCTAAACATCAAATAAGTGCAAAACAATGCTTTTACAAGTTTAATGTGGTGAAAAGGCTGTAATAGCTGTTTCACGCAGGGAAGAGGCTTTTAAGCTGTTATTTGCAGGTAACACACGCTTTAACCACTATTGCAGTGTCAGTTGTCAAATAAGCTGCTTTCTTCAATGTCCCACCGAGATCAACACATTTAAGTCATAAAAGCACTCTGGAGTGGATCTGCTTTCGTTTCAGTGTGATTCCAGTGTCTTTGAACACAAAATGGCGTCTAAACATCAAATAAGTGCAAAACAATGCTTTTACAAGTTTAATGTGGGGAAAAGGCTGTAATAGCTGTTTCACGCAGGGAAGAGGCTTTTAAGCTGTTATTTGCAGGTAACACACGTTTTAACCACTATTGCAGTGTCAGTTGTCAAATAAGCTGCATTCTTCAATGTCCCACCGAGATCAACACATTTAAGTCATAACAGCACTCTGGAGTGGATCTTCTTTCGTTTCAATGTGATTCCAGTGTCTTTGAACACAAAATGGCGTCTAAACATCAAATAAGTGCAAAACAATGCTTTTACAAGTTTAATGTGGGGAAAAGGCTGTAATAGCTGTTTCACGCAGGGAAGAGGCTTTTAAGCTGTTATTTGCAGGTAACACACGTTTTAACCACTATTGCAGTGTCAGTTGTCAAATAAGCTGCATTCTTCAATGTCCCACGAGATCAACACATTTAAGTCATAACAGCACTCTGGAGTGGATCTTCTTTCGTTTCAATGTGATTCCAGTGTCTTTGAACACAAAATGGCGTCTAAACATCAAATAAGTGCAAAACAATGCTTTTACAAGTTTAATGTGGTGAAAAGGCTGTAATAGCAGTTTCACGCAGGGAAGAGGCTTTTAAGCTGTTATTTGCAGGTAACACACGCTTTAACCACTATTGCAGTGTCAGTTGTCAAATAAGCTGCATTCTTCAATGTCCCACCGAGATCAACACATTTAAGTCATAAAAGCACTCTGGAGTGGATCTGCTTTCGTTTCAGTGTGATTCCAGTGTCTTTGAACACAAAATGGCGTCTAAACATCAAATAAGTGCAAAACAATGCTTTTACAAGTTTAATGTGGGGAAAAGGCTGTAATAGCTGTTTCACGCAGGGAAGAGGCTTTTAAGCTGTTATTTGCAGGTAACACACGTTTTAACCACTATTGCAGTGTCAGTTGTCAAATAAGCTGCATTCTTCAATGTCCCACCGAGATCAACACATTTAAGTCATAACAGCACTCTGGAGTGGATCTTCTTTCGTTTCAATGTGATTCCAGTGTCTTTGAACACAAAATGGCGTCTAAACATCAAATAAGTGCAAAACAATGCTTTTACAAGTTTAATGTGGGGAAAAGGCTGTAATAGCTGTTTCACGCAGGGAAGAGGCTTTTAAGCTGTTATTTGCAGGTAACACACGTTTTAACCACTATTGCAGTGTCAGTTGTCAAATAAGCTGCATTCTTCAATGTCCCACCGAGATCAACACATTTAAGTCATAACAGCACTCTGGAGTGGATCTTCTTTCGTTTCAATGTGATTCCAGTGTCTTTGAACACAAAATGGCGTCTAAACATCAAATAAGTGCAAAACAATGCTTTTACAAGTTTAATGTGGTGAAAAGGCTGTAATAGCTGTTTCACGCAGGGAAGAGGCTTTTAAGCTGTTATTTGCAGGTAACACACGCTTTAACCACTATTGCAGTGTCAGTTGTCAAATAAGCTGCATTCTTCAATGTCCCACCGAGATCAACACATTTAAGTCATAAAAGCACTCTGGAGTGGATCTGCTTTCGTTTCAGTGTGATTCCAGTGTCTTTGAACACAAAATGGCGTCTAAACATCAAATAAGTGCAAAACAATGCTTTTACAAGTTTAATGTGGTGAAAAGGCTGTAATAGCTGTTTCACGCAGGAAAGAGGCTTTTAAGCTGTTATTTGCAGGTAACACACGTTTTAACCACTATTGCAGTGTCAGTTGTCAAATAAGCTGCATTCTTCAATGTCCCACGAGATCAACACATTTAAGTAATAACAGCACTCTGGAGTGGATCTTCTTTCGTTTCAATGTGATTCCAGTGTCTTTGAACACAAAATGGCGTCTAAACATCAAATAAGTGCAAAACAATGCTTTTACAAGTTTAATGTGGTGAAAAGGCTGTAATAGCTGTTTCACGCAGGGAAGAGGCTTTTAAGCTGTTATTTGCAGGTAACACACGCTTTAACCACTATTGCAGTGTCAGTTGTCAAATAAGCTGCATTCTTCAATGTCCCACCGAGATCAACACATTTAAGTCATAAAAGCACTCTGGAGTGGATCTGCTTTCGTTTCAGTGTGATTCCAGTGTCTTTGAACACAAAATGGCGTCTAAACATCAAATAAGTGCAAAACAATGCTTTTACAAGTTTAATGTGGGGAAAAGGCTGTAATAGCTGTTTCACGCAGGGAAGAGGCTTTTAAGCTGTTATTTGCAGGTAACACACGTTTTAACCACTATTGCAGTGTCAGTTGTCAAATAAGCTGCATTCTTCAATGTCCCACCGAGATCAACACATTTAAGTCATAACTGCACTCTGGAGTGGATCTTCTTTCGTTTCAATGTGATTCCAGTGTCTTTGAACACAAAATGGCGTCTAAACATCAAATAAGTGCAAAACAATGCTTTTACAAGTTTAATGTGGTGAAAAGGCTCTAATAGCTGTTTCACGCAGGGAAGAGGCTTTTAAGCTGTTATTTGCAGGTAACACACGTTTTAACCACTATTGCAGTGTCAGTTGTCAAATAAGCTGCATTCTTCAATGTCCCACCGAGATTAACACATTTAAGTCATAAAAGCACTCTGGAGTGGATCTGCTTTCGTTTCAGTGTGAGTCCACTGTCTTTCAACACAAAATGGCGTCCAAACATTAAAAAAAAGTGCAAAACAATGCTTTTACAAGTTTAATGTGGGCAAAAAGCCGGAAATAGCTGTTTCACGCAGGAAAGAGGCTTTTAAGTTGTTATTTGCAGGTAACACACGTTTAAACCACTATTGCAGTGTCAGTTGTCAAATAAGCTGCATTCTTCAATGTCCCACCGAGATCAACACATTTAAGTCATAAAAGCACTCTGGAGTGGATCTGCTTTCGTTTCAGTGTGATTCCAGTGTCTTTGAACACAAAATGGCGTCTAAACATCAAATAAGTGCAAAACAATGCTTTTACAAGTTTAATGTGGGGAAAAGGCTGTAATAGCTGTTTCACGCAGGGAAGAGGCTTTTAAGCTGTTATTTGCATGTAACACACGTGTAGCCTCGCTAAATTGAACCAGCACAGGACACAAAAATATCTTCTGGGGTCTTTAATTCTGAACAGAAGAATATGGTGTACAAATAAAATAAATGATGCAAGTTTAAAACTCAACTGGCTGATAGTCTTCAGCTATATCTACAGTACTAGTAGAAACAAAAATCAGCGACACCACACTGTGCCTGGCACACGGGACGCTTACTGTAACTCTGTCTAGTCTGCTATAATCACTGGACAATGTCCGTAAACCTTAAGTAATTATCCTATTACAAAAGTAAACAATGTAGACTCGCACCAAAGAGTACAAAACGTGTCTTAAGGTTCGGTACAAAAGAATAAAAATAATAAATCTACTGACTGCTATCAGAGTGTACAAAAATGTCCCTATAAGCAACAATAGAGTGCAAAGAATTAACTACAGTGGCTCGACCCTATAACACAAAGAGCCCACAAATTCACATTAAACACTCATACATTCACAGGTCAAAACATCACAACGAATGTGCAGTATTGTAATACATAACGTTACTGACTTGTGCATTTTTCCCGTAGGCCTAGCACCAACAGCACTGACGACGGCCTGCTACACGACAACCTTTGGGTCTCTCTCGTCGTCCGTTTGCCTGCCAACCACTAACACATACGCCCACATAAACAATAAACATTTCAGCCTGCAAACACGCATTACTCTTAAACATATCCCTTAGATACTTCATGCAAACAGACACATTTATATCATATTTACCCTCATTAACCTCGGAAAACCGTAGTGTGGTCGCACCGCTGCGGGCAAGATGGCGACCTCCGGTATCTCTTTTCCTGCTCTACAACCAGTTCACCAAACTGAGAAAGCGCCCTCTGGTGGCGTTAGTAAGCAGTTGCACTACATTTTCCCACCCGGCTACATTCTCCCCTGCTATAAAGGCAACGTCCTCGGTGACTTACTTAACACACTTAACTTTTAACATTTACAGCTTCTCTAAAGAACACAGCACCCATACTGGTTAACAACTGAGACAGTACATCAGGACTCAAAGTAATAGTATTACATGTTGACATAGGAATGTGATGCGGATTTGAATGCAACCCAGCATTTGCTCTCTGGGTCCGGCGAGGCGCTGGAATGGGTGCAGCCACCCCACTGTCCTTTGCAGATCTGCTGCGGGGAACAGGAACAGTCTGTTCAGGCTCCATCACCTGTTCAATGACAGACGGTGCAGCAACAATAGTCTCAACATTGTCCACAGGTTCTGAAACCTCACTGTCCATTTCCTGTCTTTGGTCCAAATTTGAGTACATGGTTTCCTCCAGTACCACATACTCTGGGTCTGGATCTGAGTCCTCTTCTCTCACGTCAATGGGGATTGTTGTTACAGTGGTCGGGACCCCACTTTTCCTTGCCCTGGGTGGAGGAACTGGACCGACGCATGGTCTGAGGTTGGCTCTGTGGACCCTTTTAACTGGCCCACCCTCTACTGGCTCCACCGTGTGTGTACTGCCCTGAATCTCCACCACCCTGTAAAAAATAGGGCTCCAGGCATCTTGGATTTTGTTTCTACCCTGAGGCCAGTGGTAGACGAGCTGACCCACGTTCACAGGGGGACAGTACACTCTGTCCTTCTCCAGTTCAAGCCTCGCTGCTGCTTTTTGTTCAGCATACTGTCTCGCTCTGCTGTGTGCCTCATTTAAGCGCTCCTGATGGACCACTAACCAGTCATGTTTCTTATCCAGTACTTGTTCCTGACCCAACAAAGCATCTACAGGAAGGTGTGGATGCACCCCAAACATGAGGTAGTATGGTGAGTGACCTGTTGTGGCATGGGGAGTCACATTATATGCATAGACCAGCTCTGGTAAAAACTCAGGCCATCTGCGTTTCTTCTCTGGCGGGAGAGTGCGTAAGAGGTCATGAAGCGTTCGGTTGAAACGCTCACATTGAGCATTACCCTGGGGGTGATGTGGTGTAGTACGCGTCTTCTTAACCCCATATAACTTGCACAGTTCCTGAATGACCTCACTTTCAAAGTTTCTGCCCTGATCCGCATGCAACCTTTCAGGCACACCATACTTCATAAACCATTCCCGCAGGAGGACCTTGGCAGTTGTATCCGCTTTCTGGTCTCGTGTTGGGAATGCCTGTGTGAATTTGGTGAACACGTCTGTAACTACCAACACATTTTCTCGACCATCAGAAGCGGGTTCTAACAAAGTAAAGTCGACTGCCACAACTTCAAGAGGCCTGGTGGCTAGAAAGGGTTTCATAGGAGCACGTATCTTGGGCTGTGGCAACTTGGTAAGTACACATCTCTGACACTGTTTAACCCACTGTTCCACATCTTCATACATCCCCACCCAAAAACACCTCCGTCTTAATAGGTTCTGTGTGCGCTCTATCCCCTGATGCCACATGTGATCATGCACACTCTGAAGGACAGCCTCTTTTAAACAAGTTGGCAAAATGAGCTGCTTGCATTCAGCGACATGTCCATCATCAATGACCCGGTACAGCAATCCATCAATCTCCCTAACTCTGGGCCACTGTCTGAGTAGAGAGATGACAAGTTTGGACAAACCTCTTCTCTGCTGAGAGGTGGGTTTTTTTCTTCTGGTCCCAAAAGTGTCGGAAAGACTTAAGTGTGGGGTCAGTGTCCTGAAACTGCCGCAACTCATCTTTAGAATAACCTGGCAGAGTTGGAGTGTTTCCCTGAGAAACAACATCATCAGCATCTTGCTCAAATGCTGTGACACGAGCCTGCCTGACCTGACAACACTTGACACCTGCACTGACTAAGTCTGGCTCTAAAGCTGTCCCTTTTCTGACCACATTGCAGATGGATACGCAACCATCAAACTCCTCATCTCCGTTTGGCTCAGGCTCCCCTGCTAATGGCTGCCTAGAGAGTGTGTCTGCAGCTGTGTTACACCGGCCCGGACGGTACTGGACTTCAAAGTCAAATGGAGCCAGCTGGGCTACCCAGCGCTGCTCAATAGCTCCTAGCTTTGCTGAGTTTAGGTGACACAGAGGGTTGTTGTCTGTTATTATAGTGAACTTGGACCCTAACAAAAAACCCCTATATTTTTCTGACACAGCCCATTTAAGAGCAAGTAGCTCCAGTTTCATGCTACTGTAGTTTCTGTCGTTTCTCTCTGCACCTCTCAACCTCCTACTGGCGTATGCAATGACACGTTTCTTCCCTTCCTGTAACTGATACAGAACTGCCCCTAGTCCTAAGTTACTGGCGTCAGTCTCTACGATAAAGGGAAGGGAGAAGTCTGCGTAACCAAGTAGAGGAGCACTGACAAGCTTCTCCTTCAGCTGTTCAAAAGACTCTTGACATGCCGGTGACCATATACTGTTCAACAGGTTTTTTGACCTAGCAGGGCTGTTTTCTGTGATGCACCTATTCACTACATCATGTAAGGGACCTGCCAGCTGGGAAAACCCCTGCAGAAACCTCCTGTAGTAGCTGCAGAATCCTAAGAATGATCGCAGGTCTTTAACTGTGGTGGGAACTGGCCACTGTTTCACTGCAGCTACTTTGTCTGGATCTGTACCAACGCCCTCAGCTGAGATCTGATGACTAAGAAAACGTACGCTGGACTGGAGAAAGTGACATTTTTCTACTTTGACCTTTAACCCTGTCTCCCTGAGTCTCTGTAACGCAGTCTGAAGTCGTCTCAGGTGGTCTTCAAAAGTCGGTGAGTACACTAAAATGTCATCCAAGTACACAAGCATGATCTGGAACACTAAGTCACTCATGGTTGCCTGCATGAGTCTTTGGAACGTCGCTGGGCCATTACAAACACCGAAGGGAAGTCTAATGTACTCAAACAACCCAAAAGGAGTTGTAAAGGCCGTCTTGTGTCTGTCTGTCTCTTGTACCGCCACCTGGTGGTAACCACTAGCAAGGTCAATGGTTGAGAAGAACTTGGCACCATGCAGTGCATCGAAACACTCATCAATGCGAGGTAAAGGAAATGTGTCTTGTCTGGTCTTGGAATTTAGTCGCCTATAATCTACACAGAGCCTCAAACTGTTGTCTGCCTTCCTAACAAGTACAATAGGAGACACATAGGCACTAGTGCTCTCTGTGATGACGCCTTTTTTTAGAAGTTGAGTTATGTGATCTCTAACCTCTTTGTACTGTGTTGGAGGTATACGTCTGTAAGGCTGAGTGACCGGTACATCATCAACTAAGTGTATCTCATGTCGGACCTTATCTGTGTAGCCTAGATCCTCATCCTTGAAAGCGAACACATCTGCATACTGAGCCAAAAGTACAGCTAACTTAGCCTGCTCTTCTGGTGAGCCGCCCATTTTTAAGCGCTGCAACATGAACTGCACTTCCTCATCTGATGCCCCCACCCCTTCCCTATCCACTGACACTTCTTCATGTTCAGCAGAGATGCGATTAAAGTGCACCTCTGCTGCCTCCCCAGCACACTCAACCGGGCTGAGCACACCAAGCCTGATTCTGGGTGGCAACCACAGATCTTCCTGTGAGAAGTTCACCACTTGGACGGGAAACACATGTTTGCCAGCCTCTACCAGAGTAGGCATGACAACGAGACCATTAGGTAAAGGAGTGCTGGTAGGCTCTAAGAGCATCAATGTCGAATCAGTGGAGAGCTTCTTGAGTCCTTTTGCATACACTGTGGCCACTGAAGCTGCTGGCACATGCACTGTTTCGCTCCCTGCTACCCTGGCTGTAGATGTTTCTTTCAAAACGTCACATGCTTGCGCTCTCTGAAAAGCTTCTCTCCAAGCTGAGTTGAGCTCTCCTCCGAGAGCTGAGTCAAAACTGGCAATAGCTAATTCCCTGCATCTTTTAATTACATTCATGCCGATGAGCACAGGGGGGGGCTCTTTGGGCCTGTGGTCTTCCTCTTTGTCTTGCTGTTCTGTAACTTTCTTCCCTGCTTGATGTCTATCTGAAACTAGCTCGTTTGACCCTGTCAGCTCTGTCACTGGGTCCCTGACTACCAAAAACCCGCACTCCGGCACAGTTAATCCCAAAACCTGCACATCTAGCTCAATGTAACCTATGTAAGGGATGGGCAGTGAGTTAGCTGCGGTTAACTTGAGCCATTTAGCTGTAGGAATTACGTCTTCATTCTCGCCTAGTAAGTGCTGTCGGAAGAATGCCTCAGAGATGGTGCTAACCTGGCTCCCAGTATCCAACAGGGCCTTAGCCGTAACTCCACCCACCTCCACCTCAACTTCAGGACACACACCTACGGCTCGCTCGAAAAATCTTTCACGGGTGAGGGTCTGGGAGCCTTGAGTCTCGCCTCGGATTGCCCGGCTCTTGGCAACCGAGGAAGCTAGTTTCCCTGAGCAGATGAACCCCGGGAAGTGGACTGACTCTCCTGTGGTCGTGATCTGCACTCCCTAGCAATGTGTCCCACCCCCCTGCATTTCAAACAGATTGGCTTCCCATCCTCTGTGAACTGGAACTTTGGTCTTGGTCTTCCACTTTTGTATGACTTTTCTCTGACCGTGGCTCCTTCCTTCATCACATTGACTAATTCCACAATAGCCTTGCCTTGTTCAGAAACCACTCTAAGGATATCATCTAGGGTAGCAGAAGACTTCTCTGGCGTACTACCTGTAGCCTGACCTCCCTCACCCACGCTATCGCATAGTATCTTCTTGCTCTTTGCAACTTTAGTGTTAGTGGGTCTGTCTTCTAGAGACCAAGAGATAGCTTCCTGATGCACCTCGAAAAGTGTGGACCCTTATCATCTTGCGAAGTTCCCTTCGGAGGGAGGAATCTTGGACGCCCTCTACAAATTGGTCTCTGACTGCCATTTTTACATCAGCTACGGCATCGGGGCTTTGCTTAAGGACAGAACGAAGGATCTGGGACAGGGTGTGTGAGTACTCAAAGAAATCTTCACCCTCCTGCTGGTGACGACTGTAGAAGGTCTGTAACAGTTGGGCTACACTGCGCTTTTCTCTATAAGCCTCCCTGAGGAAATAGAAAATTTCATCAGGGTCCTCTATTTCACCATCTGTGCGTAACCTGATCTCTTCCAGTGCTGAACCTCTGAGGAGCGAGAGAATGAAGTGAACCTGATCATCTTCGCCTAGGCCTCTGGCCTTTACTGCCCGCTGCACTTCATCAATAAACTCATCAATGGAGCGGCCATCAACGGTAGGGTCTCCACTAAAAGGCTGGATGGGGCGGTCGCGGGGTAAATACACATATGATCGGTTAGCCCCACTATTCAGAGCAGTTATTTTGGCCATAGCTTGGTCATGTTTATCACTCAGTTCAGCTAATTTGGCCTGAAGTTCAGCAACAGGGTTCCCCTCTTCTTCCTCTGAATTTTGTTCATTATCACTGCCTTGGTGTGACATTGTGGAGGGTCTGTGTGTAGCTTTCAGTGTAAGTTCAGTGTTTGGATACCAATGTCAGTCGCCTCCGGCCCAGCTGGGTTGTGTTGTCCCCCTCTGCGAAGAGCCTGCAGCACCGTCGTTGGCTGATTTCCCGTGGTCTGGTCTCTGGTCCCGGCCCACGCCTGCACCTCCAGGAAAGCCTCACCGTCGCAGGTCTCTCTCACACCAGGCGCCGGGGATTGTTGCCACTATAGTTAATTCTGTGCACTCCAACACTCTGATGCAGCTTACTAAAAAACAAAAATCTACTGAAACACCAATTCTGCAGAACCCCACTCCTGGTACCAAAATGTGTAGCCTGGCTAAATTGAACCAGCACAGGACACAAAAATATCTTCTGTGTCTTCACCAGAAGAATATGGTGTACAAATAAAATAAATGATGCAAGTTTAAAACTCAACTGGCTGATAGTCTTCAGCTATATCTACAGTACTAGTAGAAACAAAAATCAGCGACACCACACTGTGCCTGGCACACGGGACGCTTACTGTAACTCTGTCTAGTCTGCTATAATCACTGGACAATGTCCGTAAACCTTAAGTAATTATCCTATTACAAAAGTAAACAATGTAGACTCGCACCAAAGAGTACAAAACGTGTCTTAAGGTTCGGTACAAAAGAATAAAAATAATAAATCTACTGACTGCTATCAGAGTGTACAAAAATGTCCCTATAAGCAACAATAGAGTGCAAAGAATTAACTACAGTGGCTCGACCCTATAACACAAAGAGCCCACAAATTCACATTAAACACTCATACATTCACAGGTCAAAACATCACAACGAATGTGCAGTATTGTAATACATAACGTTACTGACTTGTGCATTTTTCCCGTAGGCCTAGCACCAACAGCACTGACGACGCCCTGCTACACGACAACCTTTGGGTCTCTCTCGTCGTCCGTTTGCCTGCCAACCACTAACACATACGCCCACATAAACAATAAACATTTCAGCCTGCAAACACGCATTACTCTTAAACATATCCCTTAGATACTTCATGCAAACAGACACATTTATATCATATTTACCCTCATTAACCTCGGAAAACCGTAGTGTGGTCGCACCGCTGCGGGCAAGATGGCGACCTCCGGTATCTCTTTTCCTGCTCTACAACCAGTTCACCAAACTGAGAAAGCGCCCTCTGGTGGCGTTAGTAAGCAGTTGCACTACATTTTCCCACCCGGCTACACACGTTTCAAACACTATTGCAGTGTCAGTTGTCAAATAAGCTGCATTCTTCAATGTCCCATCGATATCATCACATTTAAGTCATAAAAGCACTCTGGAGTGGATCTTCTGTCGTTTCAGTGTGATTCCAGTGTCTTTGAACACAAAATGGCGTCTAAACATCAAATAAGTGCAAAACAATGCTTTTACAAGTTTAATGTGGGGAAAAGGCTGTAATAGCTGTTTCACGCAGGGAAGAGGCTTTTAAGCTGTTATTTGCATGTAACACACGTTTTAACCACTATTGCAGTGTCAGTTGTCAAATAAGCTGCATTCTTCAATGTCCCATCGATATCATCACATTTAAGTCATAAAAGCACTCTGGAGTGGATCTTCTGTCGTTTCAGTGTGATTCCAGTGTCTTTGAACACAAAATGGCGTCTAAACATCAAATAAGTGCAAAACAATGCTTTTACAAGTTTAATGTGGGGAAAAGGCTGTAATAGCTGTTTCACGCAGGGAAGAGGCTTTTAAGCTGTTATTTGCATGTAACACACGTTTTAACCACTATTGCAGTGTCAGTTGTCAAATAAGCTGCATTCTTCAATGTCCCATCGATATCATCACATTTAAGTCATAAAAGCACTCTGGAGTGGATCTTCTGTCGTTTCAGTGTGATTCCAGTGTCTTTGAACACAAAATGGCGTCTAAACATCAAATAAGTGCAAAACAATGCTTTTACAAGTTTAATGTGGGGAAAAGGCTGTAATAGCTGTTTCACGCAGGGAAGAGGCTTTTAAGCTGTTATTTGCATGTAACACACGGTTTAACCACTATTGCAGTGTCAGTTGTCAAATAAGCTGCTTTCTTCAATGTCCCATCGATATCATCACATTTAAGTCATAAAAGCACTCTGGAGTGGATCTTCTGTCGTTTCAGTGTGATTCCAGTGTCTTTGAACACAGAATGGCGTCTAAACATCAAATAAGTGCAAAACAATGCTTTTACAAGTTTAATGTGGGGAAAAGGCTGTAATAGCTGTTTCACGCAGGGAAGAGGCTTTTAAGCTGTTATTTGCATGTAACACACGTTTTAACCACTATTGCAGTGTCAGTTGTCAAATAAGCTGCTTTCTTCAATGTCCCATCGATATCATCACATTTAAGTCATAAAAGCACTCTGGAGTGGATCTTCTGTCGTTTCAGTGTGATTCCAGTGTCTTTGAACACAAAATGGCGTCTAAACATCAAATAAGTGCAAAACAATGCTTTTACAAGTTTAATGTGGGGAAAAGGCTGTAATAGCTGTTTCACGCAGGGAAGAGGCTTTTAAGCTGTTATTTGCATGTAACACACGTTTTAACCACTATTGCAGTGTCAGTTGTCATATAAGCTGCATTCTTCAATGTCCCATCGATATCATCACATTTAAGTCATAAAAGCACTCTGGAGTGGATCTTCTGTCGTTTCAGTGTGATTCCAGTGTCTTTGAACACAAAATGGCGTCTAAACATCAAATAAGTGCAAAACAATGCTTTTACAAGTTTAATGTGGGGAAAAGGCTGTAATAGCTGTTTCACGCAGGGAAGAGGCTTTTAAGCTGTTATTTGCATGTAACACACGTTTTAACCACTATTGCAGTGTCAGTTGTCAAATAAGCTGCATTCTTCAATGTCCCATCGATATCATCACATTTAAGTCATAAAAGCACTCTGGAGTGGATCTTCTGTCGTTTCAGTGTGATTCCAGTGTCTTTGAACACAAAATGGCGTCTAAACATCAAATAAGTGTAAAACAATGCTTTTACAAGTTTAATGTGGGGAAAAGGCTGTAATAGCTGTTTCACGCAGGGAAGAGGCTTTTAAGCTGTTATTTGCATGTAACACACGTTTTAACCACTATTGCAGTGTCAGTTGTCAAATAAGCTGCATTCTTCAATGTCCCATCGATATCATCACATTTAAGTCATAAAAGCACTCTGGAGTGGATCTTCTGTCGTTTCAGTGTGATTCCAGTGTCTTTGAACACAGAATGGCGTCTAAACATCAAATAAGTGCAAAACAATGCTTTTACAAGTTTAATGTGGGGAAAAGGCTGTAATAGCTGTTTCACGCAGGGAAGAGGCTTTTAAGCTGTTATTTGCATGTAACACACGTTTTAACCACTATTGCAGTGTCAGTTGTCAAATAAGCTGCTTTCTTCAATGTCCCATCGATATCATCACATTTAAGTCATAAAAGCACTCTGGAGTGGATCTTCTGTCGTTTCAGTGTGATTCCAGTGTCTTTGAACACAAAATGGCGTCTAAACATCAAATAAGTGCAAAACAATGCTTTTACAAGTTTAATGTGGGGAAAAGGCTGTAATAGCTGTTTCACGCAGGGAAGAGGCTTTTAAGCTGTTATTTGCATGTAACACACGTTTTAACCACTATTGCAGTGTCAGTTGTCAAATAAGCTGCATTCTTCAATGTCCCATCGATATCATCACATTTAAGTCATAAAAGCACTCTGGAGTGGATCTTCTGTCGTTTCAGCGTGATTCCAGTGTCTTTGAACACAAAATGGCGTCTAAACATCAAATAAGTGTAAAACAATGCTTTTACAAGTTTAATGTGGGGAAAAGGCTGTAATAGCTGTTTCACGCAGGGAAGAGGCTTTTTAGCTGTTATTTGCATGTAACACACGTTTTAACCACTATTGCAGTGTCAGTTGTCAAATAAGCTGCATTCTTCAATGTCCCATCGATATCATCACATTTAAGTCATAAAAGCACTCTGGAGTGGATCTTCTGTCGTTTCAGTGTGATTCCAGTGTCTTTGAACACAAAATGGCGTCTAAACATCAAATAAGTGCAAAACAATGCTTTTACAAGTTTAATGTGGGGAAAAGGCTGTAATAGCTGTTTCACGCAGGGAAGAGGCTTTTAAGCTGTTATTTGCATGTAACACACGGTTTAACCACTATTGCAGTGTCAGTTGTCAAATAAGCTGCTTTCTTCAATGTCCCATCGATATCATCACATTTAAGTCATAAAAGCACTCTGGAGTGGATCTTCTGTCGTTTCAGTGTGATTCCAGTGTCTTTGAACACAAAATGGCGTCTAAACATCAAATAAGTGCAAAACAATGCTTTTACAAGTTTAATGTGGGGAAAAGGCTGTAATAGCTGTTTCACGCAGGGAAGAGGCTTTTAAGCTGTTATTTGCATGTAACACACGTTTTAACCACTATTGCAGTGTCAGTTGTCAAATAAGCTGCATTCTTCAATGTCCCATCGATATCATCACATTTAAGTCATAAAAGCACTCTGGAGTGGATCTTCTGTCGTTTCAGTGTGATTCCAGTGTCTTTGAACACAGAATGGCGTCTAAACATCAAATAAGTGCAAAACAATGCTTTTACAAGTTTAATGTGGGGAAAAGGCTGTAATAGCTGTTTCACGCAGGGAAGAGGCTTTTAAGCTGTTATTTGCATGTAACACACGTTTTAACCACTATTGCAGTGTCAGTTGTCAAATAAGCTGCTTTCTTCAATGTCCCATCGATATCATCACATTTAAGTCATAAAAGCACTCTGGAGTGGATCTTCTGTCGTTTCAGTGTGATTCCAGTGTCTTTGAACACAAAATGGCGTCTAAACATCAAATAAGTGCAAAACAATGCTTTTACAAGTTTAATGTGGGGAAAAGGCTGTAATAGCTGTTTCACGCAGGGAAGAGGCTTTTAAGCTGTTATTTGCATGTAACACACGTTTTAACCACTATTGCAGTGTCAGTTGTCATATAAGCTGCATTCTTCAATGTCCCATCGATATCATCACATTTAAGTCATAAAAGCACTCTGGAGTGGATCTTCTGTCGTTTCAGTGTGATTCCAGTGTCTTTGAACACAAAATGGCGTCTAAACATCAAATAAGTGCAAAACAATGCTTTTACAAGTTTAATGTGGGGAAAAGGCTGTAATAGCTGTTTCACGCAGGGAAGAGGCTTTTAAGCTGTTATTTGCATGTAACACACGTTTTAACCACTATTGCAGTGTCAGTTGTCAAATAAGCTGCATTCTTCAATGTCCCATCGATATCATCACATTTAAGTCATAAAAGCACTCTGGAGTGGATCTTCTGTCGTTTCAGTGTGATTCCAGTGTCTTTGAACACAAAATGGCGTCTAAACATCAAATAAGTGTAAAACAATGCTTTTACAAGTTTAATGTGGGGAAAAGGCTGTAATAGCTGTTTCACGCAGGGAAGAGGCTTTTAAGCTGTTATTTGCATGTAACACACGTTTTAACCACTATTGCAGTGTCAGTTGTCAAATAAGCTGCATTCTTCAATGTCCCATCGATATCATCACATTTAAGTCATAAAAGCACTCTGGAGTGGATCTTCTGTTGTTTCAGTGTGATTCCAGTGTCTTTGAACACAGAATGGCGTCTAAACATCAAATAAGTGCAAAACAATGCTTTTACAAGTTTAATGTGGGGAAAAGGCTGTAATAGCTGTTTCACGCAGGGAAGAGGCTTTTTAGCTGTTATTTGCATGTAACACACGTTTTAACCACTATTGCAGTGTCAGTTGTCAAATAAGCTGCATTCTTCAATGTCCCATCGATATCATCACATTTAAGTCATAAAAGCACTCTGGAGTGGATCTTCTGTCGTTTCAGTGTGATTCCAGTGTCTTTGAACACAAAATGGCGTCTAAACATCAAATAAGTGCAAAACAATGCTTTTACAAGTTTAATGTGGGGAAAAGGCTGTAATAGCTGTTTCACGCAGGGAAGAGGCTTTTAAGCTGTTATTTGCATGTAACACACGGTTTAACCACTATTGCAGTGTCAGTTGTCAAATAAGCTGCTTTCTTCAATGTCCCATCGATATCATCACATTTAAGTCATAAAAGCACTCTGGAGTGGATCTTCTGTCGTTTCAGTGTGATTCCAGTGTCTTTGAACACAAAATGGCGTCTAAACATCAAATAAGTGCAAAACAATGCTTTTACAAGTTTAATGTGGGGAAAAGGCTGTAATAGCTGTTTCACGCAGGGAAGAGGCTTTTAAGCTGTTATTTGCATGTAACACACGTTTTAACCACTATTGCAGTGTCAGTTGTCAAATAAGCTGCATTCTTCAATGTCCCATCGATATCATCACATTTAAGTCATAAAAGCACTCTGGAGTGGATCTTCTGTCGTTTCAGTGTGATTCCAGTGTCTTTGAACACAGAATGGCGTCTAAACATCAAATAAGTGCAAAACAATGCTTTTACAAGTTTAATGTGGGGAAAAGGCTGTAATAGCTGTTTCACGCAGGGAAGAGGCTTTTAAGCTGTTATTTGCATGTAACACACGTTTTAACCACTATTGCAGTGTCAGTTGTCAAATAAGCTGCTTTCTTCAATGTCCCATCGATATCATCACATTTAAGTCATAAAAGCACTCTGGAGTGGATCTTCTGTCGTTTCAGTGTGATTCCAGTGTCTTTGAACACAAAATGGCGTCTAAACATCAAATAAGTGCAAAACAATGCTTTTACAAGTTTAATGTGGGGAAAAGGCTGTAATAGCTGTTTCACGCAGGGAAGAGGCTTTTAAGCTGTTATTTGCATGTAACACACGTTTTAACCACTATTGCAGTGTCAGTTGTCATATAAGCTGCATTCTTCAATGTCCCATCGATATCATCACATTTAAGTCATAAAAGCACTCTGGAGTGGATCTTCTGTCGTTTCAGTGTGATTCCAGTGTCTTTGAACACAAAATGGCGTCTAAACATCAAATAAGTGCAAAACAATGCTTTTACAAGTTTAATGTGGGGAAAAGGCTGTAATAGCTGTTTCACGCAGGGAAGAGGCTTTTAAGCTGTTATTTGCATGTAACACACGTTTTAACCACTATTGCAGTGTCAGTTGTCAAATAAGCTGCATTCTTCAATGTCCCATCGATATCATCACATTTAAGTCATAAAAGCACTCTGGAGTGGATCTTCTGTCGTTTCAGTGTGATTCCAGTGTCTTTGAACACAAAATGGCGTCTAAACATCAAATAAGTGCAAAACAATGCTTTTACAAGTTTAATGTGGGGAAAAGGCTGTAATAGCTGTTTCACGCAGGGAAGAGGCTTTTAAGCTGTTATTTGCATGTAACACACGTTTTAACCACTATTGCAGTGTCAGTTGTCAAATAAGCTGCATTCTTCAATGTCCCATCGATATCATCACATTTAAGTCATAAAAGCACTCTGGAGTGGATCTTCTGTCGTTTCAGTGTGATTCCAGTGTCTTTGAACACAAAATGGCGTCTAAACATCAAATAAGTGCAAAACAATGCTTTTACAAGTTTAATGTGGGGAAAAGGCTGTAATAGCTGTTTCACGCAGGGAAGAGGCTTTTAAGCTGTTATTTGCATGTAACACACGGTTTAACCACTATTGCAGTGTCAGTTGTCAAATAAGCTGCTTTCTTCAATGTCCCATCGATATCATCACATTTAAGTCATAAAAGCACTCTGGAGTGGATCTTCTGTCGTTTCAGTGTGATTCCAGTGTCTTTGAACACAAAATGGCGTCTAAACATCAAATAAGTGCAAAACAATGCTTTTACAAGTTTAATGTGGGGAAAAGGCTGTAATAGCTGTTTCACGCAGGGAAGAGGATTTTAAGCTGTTATTTGCATGTAACACACGTTTTAACCACTATTGCAGTGTCAGTTGTCAAATAAGCTGCATTCTTCAATGTCCCATCGATATCATCACATTTAAGTCATAAAAGCACTCTGGAGTGGATCTTCTGTCGTTTCAGTGTGATTCCAGTGTCTTTGAACACAAAATGGCGTCTAAACATCAAATAAGTGCAAAACAATGCTTTTACAAGTTTAATGTGGGGAAAAGGCTGTAATAGCTGTTTCACGCAGGGAAGAGGCTTTTAAGCTGTTATTTGCATGTAACACACGTTTTAACCACTATTGCAGTGTCAGTTGTCAAATAAGCTGCATTCTTCAATGTCCCATCGATATCATCACATTTAAGTCATAAAAGCACTCTGGAGTGGATCTTCTGTCGTTTCAGTGTGATTCCAGTGTCTTTGAACACAGAATGGCGTCTAAACATCAAATAAGTGCAAAACAATGCTTTTACAAGTTTAATGTGGGGAAAAGGCTGTAATAGCTGTTTCACGCAGGGAAGAGGCTTTTAAGCTGTTATTTGCATGTAACACACGTTTTAACCACTATTGCAGTGTCAGTTGTCAAATAAGCTGCTTTCTTCAATGTCCCATCGATATCATCACATTTAAGTCATAAAAGCACTCTGGAGTGGATCTTCTGTCGTTTCAGTGTGATTCCAGTGTCTTTGAACACAAAATGGCGTCTAAACATCAAATAAGTGCAAAACAATGCTTTTACAAGTTTAATGTGGGGAAAAGGCTGTAATAGCTGTTTCACGCAGGGAAGAGGCTTTTAAGCTGTTATTTGCATGTAACACACGTTTTAACCACTATTGCAGTGTCAGTTGTCAAATAAGCTGCATTCTTCAATGTCCCATCGATATCATCACATTTAAGTCATAAAAGCACTCTGGAGTGGATCTTCTGTCGTTTCAGTGTGATTCCAGTGTCTTTGAACACAAAATGGCGTCTAAACATCAAATAAGTGCAAAACAATGCTTTTACAAGTTTAATGTGGGGAAAAGGCTGTAATAGCTGTTTCACGCAGGGAAGAGGCTTTTAAGCTGTTATTTGCATGTAACACACGTTTTAACCACTATTGCAGTGTCAGTTGTCATATAAGCTGCATTCTTCAATGTCCCATCGATATCATCACATTTAAGTCATAAAAGCACTCTGGAGTGGATCTTCTGTCGTTTCAGTGTGATTCCAGTGTCTTTGAACACAAAATGGCGTCTAAACATCAAATAAGTGCAAAACAATGCTTTTACAAGTTTAATGTGGGGAAAAGGCTGTAATAGCTGTTTCACGCAGGGAAGAGGCTTTTAAGCTGTTATTTGCATGTAACACACGTTTTAACCACTATTGCAGTGTCAGTTGTCAAATAAGCTGCATTCTTCAATGTCCCATCGATATCATCACATTTAAGTCATAAAAGCACTCTGGAGTGGATCTTCTGTCGTTTCAGTGTGATTCCAGTGTCTTTGAACACAAAATGGCGTCTAAACATCAAATAAGTGCAAAACAATGCTTTTACAAGTTTAATGTGGGGAAAAGGCTGTAATATAATAGCTGTTTCACGCAGGGAAGAGGCTTTTAAGCTGTTATTTGCATGTAACACACGTTTTAAACCACTATTGCAGTGTCAGTTGTCAAATAAGCTGCATTCTTCAATGTCCCATCGATATCATCACATTTAAGTCATAAAAGCACTCTGGAGTGGATCTTCTGTCGTTTCAGTGTGATTCCAGTGTCTTTGAACACAGAATGGCGTCTAAACATCAAATAAGTGCAAAACAATGCTTTTACAAGTTTAATGTGGGGAAAAGGCTGTAATAGCTGTTTCACACAGGGAAGAGGCTTTTAAGCTGTTATTTGCATGTAACACACGTTTTAACCACTATTGCAGTGTCAGTTGTCAAATAAGCTGCATTCTTCAATGTCCCATCGATATCATCACATTTAAGTCATAAAAGCACTCTGGAGTGGATCTTCTGTCGTTTCAGTGTGATTCCAGTGTCTTTGAACACAAAATGGCGTCTAAACATCAAATAAGTGCAAAACAATGCTTTTACAAGTTTAATGTGGGGAAAAGGCTGTAATAGCTGTTTCACGCAGGGAAGAGGCTTTTAAGCTGTTATTTGCAAGTAAGACACGTTTTAACCACTATTGCAGTGTCAGTTGTCAAATAAGCTGCATTCTTCAATGTCCCATCGATATCATCACATTTAAGTCATAAAAGCACTCTGGAGTGGATCTTCTGTCGTTTCAGTGTGATTCCAGTGTCTTTGAACACAGAATGGCGTCTAAACATCAAATAAGTGCAAAACAATGCTTTTACAAGTTTAATGTGGGGAAAAGGCTGTAATAGCTGTTTCACGCAGGGAAGAGGCTTTTAAGCTGTTATTTGCATGTAACACACGTTTTAACCACTATTGCAGTGTCAGTTGTCAAATAAGCTGCTTTCTTCAATGTCCCATCGATATCATCACATTTAAGTCATAAAAGCACTCTGGAGTGGATCTTCTGTCGTTTCAGTGTGATTCCAGTGTCTTTGAACACAAAATGGCGTCTAAACATCAAATAAGTGCAAAACAATGCTTTTACAAGTTTAATGTGGGGAAAAGGCTGTAATAGCTGTTTCACGCAGGGAAGAGGCTTTTAAGCTGTTATTTGCATGTAACACACATTTTAACCACTATTGCAGTGTCAGTTGTCATATAAGCTGCATTCTTCAATGTCCCATCGATATCATCACATTTAAGTCATAAAAGCACTCTGGAGTGGATCTTCTGTCGTTTCAGTCTGATTCCAGTGTCTTTGAACACAAAATGGCGTCTAAACATCAAATAAGTGCAAAACAATGCTTTTACAAGTTTAATGTGGGGAAAAGGCTGTAATAGCTGTTTCACGCAGGGAAGAGGCTTTTAAGCTGTTATTTGCATGTAACACACGTTTTAACCACTATTGCAGTGTCAGTTGTCAAATAAGCTGCATTCTTCAATGTCCCATCGATATCATCACATTTAAGTCATAAAAGCACTCTGGAGTGGATCTTCTGTCGTTTCAGTGTGATTCCAGTGTCTTTGAACACAAAATGGCGTCTAAACATCAAATAAGTGCAAAACAATGCTTTTACAAGTTTAATGTGGGGAAAAGGCTGTAATAGCTGTTTCACGCAGGGAAGAGGCTTTTAAGCTGTTATTTGCATGTAACACACGTTTTAACCACTATTGCAGTGTCAGTTGTCAAATAAGCTGCATTCTTCAATGTCCCATCGATATCATCACATTTAAGTCATAAAAGCACTCTGGAGTGGATCTTCTGTCGTTTCAGTGTGATTCCAGTGTCTTTGAACACAAAATGGCGTCTAAACATCAAATAAGTGCAAAACAATGCTTTTACAAGTTTAATGTGGGGAAAAGGCTGTAATATAATAGCTGTTTCACGCAGGGAAGAGGCTTTTAAGCTGTTATTTGCATGTAACACACGTTTTAACCACTATTGCAGTGTCAGTTGTCAAATAAGCTGCATTCTTCAATGTCCCATCGATATCATCACATTTAAGTCATAAAAGCACTCTGGAGTGGATCTTCTGTCGTTTCAGTGTGATTCCAGTGTCTTTGAACACAGAATGGCGTCTAAACATCAAATAAGTGCAAAACAATGCTTTTACAAGTTTAATGTGGGGAAAAGGCTGTAATAGCTGTTTCACGCAGGGAAGAGGCTTTTAAGCTGTTATTTGCATGTAACACACGTTTTAACCACTATTGCAGTGTCAGTTGTCAAATAAGCTGCTTTCTTCAATGTCCCATCGATATCATCACATTTAAGTCATAAAAGCACTCTGGAGTGGATCTTCTGTCGTTTCAGTGTGATTCCAGTGTCTTTGAACACAAAATGGCGTCTAAACATCAAATAAGTGCAAAACAATGCTTTTACAAGTTTAATGTGGGGAAAAGGCTGTAATAGCTGTTTCACGCAGGGAAGAGGCTTTTAAGCTGTTATTTGCATGTAACACACGTTTTAATTGCAGTGTCAGTTGTCAAATAAGCTGCATTCTTCAATGTCCCATCGATATCATCACATTTAAGTCATAAAAGCACTCTGGAGTGGATCTTCTGTCGTTTCAGTGTGATTCCAGTGTCTTTGAACACAAAATGGCGTCTAAACATCAAATAAGTGCAAAACAATGCTTTTACAAGTTTAATGTGGGGAAAAGGCTGTAATAGCTGTTTCACGCAGGGAAGAGGCTTTTAAGCTGTTATTTGCATGTAACACACGTTTTAACCACTATTGCAGTGTCAGTTGTCAAATAAGCTGCATTCTTCAATGTCCCATCGATATCATCACATTTAAGTCATAAAAGCACTCTGGAGTGGATCTTCTGTCGTTTCAGTGTGATTCCAGTGTCTTTGAACACAAAATGGCGTCTAAACATCAAATAAGTGCAAAACAATGCTTTTACAAGTTTAATGTGGGGAAAAGGCTGTAATAGCTGTTTCACGCAGGGAAGAGGCTTTTAAGCTGTTATTTGCATGTAACACACGTTTTAACCACTATTGCAGTGTCAGTTGTCAAATAAGCTGCTTTCTTCAATGTCCCATCGATATCATCACATTTAAGTCATAAAAGGACTCTGGAGTGGATCTTCTGTCGTTTCAGTGTGATTCCAGTGTCTTTGAACACAAAATGGCGTCTAAACATCAAATAAGTGCAAAACAATGCGTTTACAAGTTTAATGTGGGGAAAAGGCTGTAATAGCTGTTTCACGCAGGGAAGAGGCTTTTAAGCTGTTATTTGCATGTAACACACGTGTAGCCTGGCTAAATTGAACCAGCACAGGACACAAAAATATCTTCTGGGGTCTTTAATTCTGAACAGAAGAATATGGTGTACAAATAAAATAAATGATGCAAGTTTAAAACTCAACTGGCTGATAGTCTTCAGCTATATCTACAGTACTAGTAGAAACAAAAATCAGCGACACCACACTGTGCCTGGCACACGGGACGCTTACTGTAACTCTGTCTAGTCTGCTATAATCACTGGACAATGTCCGTAAACCTTAAGTAATTATCCTATTACAAAAGTAAACAATGTAGACTCGCACCAAAGAGTACAAAACGTGTCTTAAGGTTCGGTACAAAGGAATAAAAATAATAAATCTACTGACTGCTATCAGAGTGTACAAAAATGTCCCTATAAGCAACAATAGAGTGCAAAGAATTAACTACACCCTATAACACAAAGAGCCCACAAATTCACATTAAACACTCATACATTCACAGGTCAAAACATCACAACGAATGTGCAGTATTGTAATACATAACGTTACTGACTTGTGCATTTTTCCCGTAGGCCTAGCACCAACAGCACTGACGACGCCCTGCTACACGACAACCTTTGGGTCTCTCTCGTCGTCCGTTTGCCTGCCAACCACTAACACATACGCCCACATAAACAATAAACATTTCAGCCTGCAAACACGCATTACTCTTAAACATATCCCTTAGATACTTCATGCAAACAGACACATTTATATCATATTTACCCTCATTAACCTCGGAAAACCGTAGTGTGGTCGCACCGCTGCGGGCAAGATGGCGACCTCCGGTATCTCTTTTCCTGCTCTACAACCAGTTCACCAAACTGAGAAAGCGCCCTCTGGTGGCGTTAGTAAGCAGTTGCACTACATTTTCCCACCCGGCTACATTCTCCCCTGCTATAAAGGCAACGTCCTCGGTGACTTACTTAACACACTTAACTTTTAACATTTACAGCTTCTCTAAAGAACACAGCACCCATACTGGTTAACAACTGAGACAGTACATCAGGACTCAAAGTAATAGTATTACATGTTGACATAGGAATGTGATGCGGATTTGAATGCAACCCAGCATTTGCTCTCTGGGTCCGGCGAGGCGCTGGAATGGGTGCAGACAGGAACAGTCTGTTCAGGCTCCATCACCTGTTCAATGACAGACGGTGCAGCAACAATAGTCTCAACATTGTCCACAGGTTCTGAAACCTCACTGTCCATTTCCTGTCTTTGGTCCAAATTTGAGTACATGGTTTCCTCCAGTACCACATACTCTGGGTCTGGATCTGAGTCCTCTTCTCTCACGTCAATGGGGATTGTTGTTACAGTGGTCGGGACCCCACTTTTCCTTGCCCTGGGTGGAGGAACTGGACCGACGCATGGTCTGAGGTTGGCTCTGTGGACCCTTTTAACTGGCCCACCCTCTACTGGCTCCACCGTGTGTGTACTGCCCTGAATCTCCACCACCCTGTAAAAAATAGGGCTCCAGGCATCTTGGATTTTGTTTCTACCCTGAGGCCAGTGCCGCAGGTAGACGAGCTGACCCACGTTCACAGGGGGACAGTACACTCTGTCCTTCTCCAGTTCAAGCCTCGCTGCTGCTTTTTGTTCAGCATACTGTCTCGCTCTGCTGTGTGCCTCATTTAAGCGCTCCTGATGGACCACTAACCAGTCATGTTTCTTATCCAGTACTTGTTCCTGACCCAACAAAGCATCTACAGGAAGGTGTGGATGCACCCCAAACATGAGGTAGTATGGTGAGTGACCTGTTGTGGCATGGGGAGTCACATTATATGCATAGACCAGCTCTGGTAAAAACTCAGGCCATCTGCGTTTCTTCTCTGGCGGGAGAGTGCGTAAGAGGTCATGAAGCGTTCGGTTGAAACGCTCACATTGAGCATTACCCTGGGGGTGATGTGGTGTAGTACGCGTCTTCTTAACCCCATATAACTTGCACAGTTCCTGAATGACCTCACTTTCAAAGTTTCTGCCCTGATCCGCATGCAACCTTTCAGGCACACCATACTTCATAAACCATTCCCGCAGGAGGACCTTGGCAGTTGTATCCGCTTTCTGGTCTCGTGTTGGGAATGCCTGTGTGAATTTGGTGAACACGTCTGTAACTACCAACACATTTTCTCGACCATCAGAAGCGGGTTCTAACAAAGTAAAGTCGACTGCCACAACTTCAAGAGGCCTGGTGGCTAGAAAGGGTTTCATAGGAGCACGTATCTTGGGCTGTGGCAACTTGGTAAGTACACATCTCTGACACTGTTTAACCCACTGTTCCACATCTTCATACATCCCCACCCAAAAACACCTCCGTCTTAATAGGTTCTGTGTGCGCTCTATCCCCCGATGCCCCATGTGATCATGCACACTCTGAAGGACAGCCTCTTTTAAACAAGTTGGCAAAATGAGCTGCTTGCATTCAGCGACATGTCCATCATCAATGACCCGGTACAGCAATCCATCAATCTCCCTAACTCTGGGCCACTGTCTGAGTAGAGAGATGACAAGTTTGGACAAACCTCTTCTCTGCTGAGAGGTGGGTTTTTTTCTTCTGGTCCCAAAAGTGTCGGAAAGACTTAAGTGTGGGGTCAGTGTCCTGAAACTGCCGCAACTCATCTTTAGAATAACCTGGCAGAGTTGGAGTGTTTCCCTGAGAAACAACATCATCAGCATCTTGCTCAAATGCTGTGACACGAGCCTGCCTGACCTGACAACACTTGACACCTGCACTGACTAAGTCTGGCTCTAAAGCTGTCCCTTTTCTGACCACATTGCAGATGGATACGCAACCATCAAACTCCTCATCTCCGTTTGGCTCAGGCTCCCCTGCTAATGGCTGCCTAGAGAGTGTGTCTGCAGCTGTGTTACACCGGCCCGGACGGTACTGGACTTCAAAGTCAAATGGAGCCAGCTGGGCTACCCAGCGCTGCTCAATAGCTCCTAGCTTTGCTGAGTTTAGGTGACACAGAGGGTTGTTGTCTGTTATTATAGTGAACTTGGACCCTAACAAAAAACCCCTATATTTTTCTGACACAGCCCATTTAAGAGCAAGTAGCTCCAGTTTCATGCTACTGTAGTTTCTGTCGTTTCTCTCTGCACCTCTCAACCTCCTACTGGCGTATGCAATGACACGTTTCTTCCCTTCCTGTAACTGATACAGAACTGCCCCTAGTCCTAAGTTACTGGCGTCAGTCTCTACGATAAAGGGAAGGGAGAAGTCTGCGTAACCAAGTAGAGGAGCACTGACAAGCTTCTCCTTCAGCTGTTCAAAAGACTCTTGACATGCCGGTGACCATATACTGTTCAACAGGTTTTTTGACCTAGCAGGGCTGTTTTCTGTGATGCACCTATTCACTACATCATGTAAGGGACCTGCCAGCTGGGAAAACCCCTGCAGAAACCTCCTGTAGTAGCTGCAGAATCCTAAGAATGATCGCAGGTCTTTAACTGTGGTGGGAACTGGCCACTGTTTCACTGCAGCTACTTTGTCTGGATCTGTACCAACGCCCTCAGCTGAGATCTGATGACTAAGAAAACGTACGCTGGACTGGAGAAAGTGACATTTTTCTACTTTGACCTTTAACCCTGTCTCCCTGAGTCTCTGTAACGCAGTCTGAAGTCGTCTCAGGTGGTCTTCAAAAGTCGGTGAGTACACTAAAATGTCATCCAAGTACACAAGCATGATCTGGAACACTAAGTCACTCATGGTTGCCTGCATGAGTCTTTGGAACGTCGCTGGGCCATTACAAACACCGAAGGGAAGTCTAATGTACTCAAACAACCCAAAAGGAGTTGTAAAGGCCGTCTTGTGTCTGTCTGTCTCTTGTACCGCCACCTGGTGGTAACCACTAGCAAGGTCAATGGTTGAGAAGAACTTGGCACCATGCAGTGCATCGAAACACTCATCAATGCGAGGTAAAGGAAATGTGTCTTGTCTGGTCTTGGAATTTAGTCGCCTATAATCTACACAGAGCCTCAAACTGTTGTCTGCCTTCCTAACAAGTACAATAGGAGACACATAGGCACTAGTGCTCTCTGTGATGACGCCTTTTTTTAGAAGTTGAGTTATGTGATCTCTAACCTCTTTGTACTGTGTTGGAGGTATACGTCTGTAAGGCTGAGTGACCGGTACATCATCAACTAAGTGTATCTCATGTCGGACCTTATCTGTGTAGCCTAGATCCTCATCCTTGAAAGCGAACACATCGGCATACTGAGCCAAAAGTACAGCTAACTTAGCCTGCTCTTCTGGTGAGCCGCCCATTTTTAAGCGCTGCAACATGAACTGCACTTCCTCATCTGATGCCCCCACCCCTTCCCTATCCACTGACACTTCTTCATGTTCAGCAGAGATGCGATTAAAGTGCACCTCTGCTGCCTCCCCAGCACACTCAACCGGGCTGAGCACACCAAGCCTGATTCTGGGTGGCAACCACAGATCTTCCTGTGAGAAGTTCACCACTTGGACGGGAAACACATGTTTGCCAGCCTCTACCAGAGTAGGCATGACAACGAGACCATTAGGTAAAGGAGTGCTGGTAGGCTCTAAGAGCATCAATGTCGAATCAGTGGAGAGCTTCTTGAGTCCTTTTGCATACACTGTGGCCACTGAAGCTGCTGGCACATGCACTGTTTCGCTCCCTGCTACCCTGGCTGTAGATGTTTCTTTCAAAACGTCACATGCTTGCGCTCTCTGAAAAGCTTCTCTCCAAGCTGAGTTGAGCTCTCCTCCGAGAGCTGAGTCAAAACTGGCAATAGCTAATTCCCTGCATCTTTTAATTACATTCATGCCGATGAGCACAGGGGGGGGCTCTTTGGGCCTGTGGTCTTCCTCTTTGTCTTGCTGTTCTGTAACTTTCTTCCCTGCTTGATGTCTATCTGAAACTAGCTCGTTTGACCCTGTCAGCTCTGTCACTGGGTCCCTGACTACCAAAAACCCGCACTCCGGCACAGTTAATCCCAAAACCTGCACATCTAGCTCAATGTAACCTATGTAAGGGATGGGCAGTGAGTTAGCTGCGGTTAACTTGAGCCATTTAGCTGTAGGAATTACGTCTTCATTCTCGCCTAGTAAGTGCTGTCGGAAGAATGCCTCAGAGATGGTGCTAACCTGGCTCCCAGTATCCAACAGGGCCTTAGCCGTAACTCCACCCACCTCCACCTCAACTTCAGGACACACACCTACGGCTCGCTCGAAAAATCTTTCACGGGTGAGGGTCTGGGAGCCTTGAGTCTCGCCTCGGATTGCCCGGCTCTTGGCAACCGAGGAAGCTAGTTTCCCTGAGCAGATGAACCCCGGGAAGTGGACTGACTCTCCTGTGGTCGTGATCTGCACTCCCTAGCAATGTGTCCCACCCCCCTGCATTTCAAACAGATTGGCTTCCCATCCTCTGTGAACTGGAACTTTGGTCTTGGTCTTCCACTTTTGTATGACTTTTCTCTGACCGTGGCTCCTTCCTTCATCACATTGACTAATTCCACAATAGCCTTGCCTTGTTCAGAAACCACTCTAAGGATATCATCTAGGGTAGCAGAAGACTTCTCTGGCGTACTACCTGTAGCCTGACCTCCCTCACCCACGCTATCGCATAGTATCTTCTTGCTCTTTGCAACTTTAGTGTTAGTGGGTCTGTCTTCTAGAGACCAAGAGATAGCTTCCTGATGCACCTCGAAAAGTGTGGACTGTGGCCTCTCCCTTATCATCTTGCGAAGTTCCCTTCGGAGGGAGGAATCTTGGACGCCCTCTACAAATTGGTCTCTGACTGCCATTTTTACATCAGCTACGGCTTTGCTTAAGGACAGAACGAAGGATCTGGGACAGGGTGTGTGAGTACTCAAAGAAATCTTCACCCTCCTGCTGGTGACGACTGTAGAAGGTCTGTAACAGTTGGGCTACACTGCGCTTTTCTCTATAAGCCTCCCTGAGGAAATAGAAAATTTCATCAGGGTCCTCTATTTCACCATCTGTGCGTAACCTGATCTCTTCCAGTGCTGAACCTCTGAGGAGCGAGAGAATGAAGTGAACCTGATCATCTTCGCCTAGGCCTCTGGCCTTTACTGCCCGCTGCACTTCATCAATAAACTCATCAATGGAGCGGCCATCAACGGTAGGGTCTCCACTAAAAGGCTGGATGGGGCGGTCGCGGGGTAAATACACATATGATCGGTTAGCCCCACTATTCAGAGCAGTTATTTTGGCCATAGCTTGGTCATGTTTATCACTCAGTTCAGCTAATTTGGCCTGAAGTTCAGCAACAGGGTTCCCCTCTTCTTCCTCTGAATTTTGTTCATTATCACTGCCTTGGTGTGACATTGTGGAGGGTCTGTGTGTAGCTTTCAGTGTAAGTTCAGTGTTTGGATACCAATGTCAGTCGCCTCCGGCCCAGCTGGGTTGTGTTGTCCCCCTCTGCGAAGAGCCTGCAGTTGTACAGTAGCAGTGTTTTTTGGGTGTGTACATGTATATTTGTAAATGTTTTATTATTAATAATATTATTGTGTTTGAGTTTTGTTGTTGTTATAGTAACTGACAGACGTATGCCGGCCGATGGTGAACCGATGCCGTTCGGCAACAGTCTTATCGCAGTTTATTACATTAGCCTAATGATCTCTAAGACATACTCCATTTGTATATTTTTGGATCTTAGACAGGGCAAACTACTTATTTGGGCGTCAGTCACAAATAATTTCTAGATACACCGTCGTTGGCTGATTTCCCGTGGTCTGGTCTCTGGTCCCGGCCCACGCCTGCACCTCCAGGAAAGCCTCACCGTCGCAGGTCTCTCTCACACCAGGCGCCGGGGATTGTTGCCACTATAGTTAATTCTGTGCACTCCAACACTCTGATGCAGCTTACTAAAAAACAAAAATCTACTGAAACACCAATTCTGCAGAACCCCACTCCTGGTACCAAAATGTGTAGCCTGGCTAAATTGAACCAGCACAGGACACAAAAATATCTTCTGTGTCTTCACCAGAAGAATATGGTGTACAAATAAAATAAATGATGCAAGTTTAAAACTCAACTGGCTGATAGTCTTCAGCTATATCTACAGTACTAGTAGAAACAAAAATCAGCGACACCACACTGTGCCTGGCACACGGGACGCTTACTGTAACTCTGTCTAGTCTGCTATAATCACTGGACAATGTCCGTAAACCTTAAGTAATTATCCTATTACAAAAGTAAACAATGTAGACTCGCACCAAAGAGTACAAAACGTGTCTTAAGGTTCGGTACAAAAGAATAAAAATAATAAATCTACTGACTGCTATCAGAGTGTACAAAAATGTCCCTATAAGCAACAATAGAGTGCAAAGAATTAACTACAGTGGCTCGACCCTAAAACACAAAGAGCCCACAAATTCACATTAAACACTCATACATTCACAGGTCAAAACATCACAACGAATGTTTGTATGATTGTAATACATAACGTTACTGACTTGTGCATTTTTCCCGTAGGCCTAGCACCAACAGCACTGACGACGGCCTGCTACACGACAACCTTTGGGTCTCTCTCATCGTCCGTTTGCCTGCCAACCACTAACACATACGCCCACATAAACAATAAACATTTCAGCCTGCAAACACGCATTACTCTTAAACATATCCCTTAGATACTTCATGCAAACAGACACATTTATATCATATTTACCCTCATTAACCTCGGAAAACCGTAGTGTGGTCGCACCGCTGCGGGCAAGATGGCGACCTCCGGTATCTCTTTTCCTGCTCTACAACCAGTTCACCAAACTGAGAAAGCGCCCTCTGGTGGCGTTAGTAAGCAGTTGCACTACATTTTCCCACCCGGCTACACACGTTTTAAAGGAGTCATCACCCGGAAATCGCAATTTCTCTTGTTAAAACATGCATATCTGTGTTTGACCTCAGTTGAAACTTGCCTGAAAGGCTGGAGTTTGAAAGTGGCGCCGTTTTTTCGCTTCTGCTCTTTTTCCGAACAGGAATAGCACACAAGGGTGTGCATTCCTAAAGCACGAGATTTTGATTCTGCGCCTTCGGTGACGTCACCGTGGCGGCTACTTGCATAAGCCCACCCCTCTTTCACCACCCAACCCCGCCCCGTCCGCTACCTGAAATCGCCGAAGCGCCGCCATTATGTTTTGGAGTCTGCATGCAGGCAAGCCCCCCCCGGCTCTGTCCTTCCTGCGGCGAATCAACGCGCGCCTCATTACATATTATACAATGCACATCCGGACCAGTCAAAACCTCGCGCGTAATCTCGCGTGATAAAATCGCGGTACGAAAAAGGGTCAGAACAAGCTCAATGTTTGATTAAAATTTTTTTTTTTTTTTCTAATAAGTTTTACGAATTGATCCAAAGCGATCCAAGGGGGGCTGGATACGTATAAAACCAGGTGATGACTCCTTTAACCACTATTGCAGTGTCAGTTGTCAAATAAGCTGCATTCTTCAATGCCCCATCGATATCATCACATTTAAGTCATAAAAGCACTCTGGAGTGGATCTTCTGTCGTTTCAGTGTGATTCCAGTGTCTTTGAACACAAAATGGCGTCTAAACATCAAATAAGTGCAAAACAATGCTTTTACAAGTTTAATGTGGGGAAAAGGCTGTAATAGCGGTTTCACGCAGGGAAGAGGCTTTTAAGCTGTTATTTGCATGTAACACACGTTTTAACCACTATTGCAGTGTCAGTTGTCAAATAAGCTGCTTTCTTCAATGTCCCATCGATATCATCACATTTAAGTCATAAAAGCACTCTGGAGTGGATCTTCTGTCGTTTCAGTGTGATTCCAGTGTCTTTGAACACAAAATGGCGTCTAAACATCAAATAAGTGCAAAACAATGCTTTTACAAGTTTAATGTGGGGAAAAGGCTGTAATAGCTGTTTCACGCAGGGAAGAGGCTTTTAAGCTGTTATTTGCATGTAACACACGTGTAGCCTGGCTAAATTGAACCAGCACAGGACACAAAAATATCTTCTGGGGTCTTTAATTCTGAACAGAAGAATATGGTGTACAAATAAAATAAATGATGCAAGTTTAAAACTCAACTGGCTGATAGTCTTCAGCTATATCTACAGTACTAGTAGAAACAAAAATCAGCGACACCACACTGTGCCTGGCACACGGGACGCTTACTGTAACTCTGTCTAGTCTGCTATAATCACTGGACAATGTCCGTAAACCTTAAGTAATTATCCTATTACAAAAGTAAACAATGTAGACTCGCACCAAAGAGTACAAAACGTGTCTTAAGGTTCGGTACAAAAGAATAAAGATAATAAATCTACTGACTGCTATCAGAGTGTACAAAAATGTCCCTATAAGCAACAATAGAGTGCAAAGAATTAACTACACCCTATAACACAAAGAGCCCACAAATTCACATTAAACACTCATACATTCACAGGTCAAAACATCACAACGAATGTGCAGTATTGTAATACATAACGTTACTGACTTGTGCATTTTTCCCGTAGGCCTAGCACCAACAGCACTGACGATGGCCTGCTACACGACAACCTTTGGGTCTCTCTCGTCGTCCGTTTGCCTGCCAACCACTAACACATACGCCCACATAAACAATAAACATTTCAGCCTGCAAACACGCATTACTCTTAAACATATCCCTTAGATACTTCAGGCAAACAGACACATTTATATCATATTTACCCTCATTAACCTCGGAAAACCGTAGTGTGGTCGCACCGCTGCGGGCAAGATGGCGACCTCCGGTATCTCTTTTCCTGCTCTACAACCAGTTCACCAAACTGAGAAAGCGCCCTCTGGTGGCGTTAGTAAGCAGTTGCACTACATTTTCCCACCCGGCTACACACGTTTTAACCACTTTTGCAGTGTCAGTTGTCAAATAAGCTGCATTCTTCAATGTCCCATCGATATCATCACATTTAAGTCATAAAAGCACTCTGGAGTGGATCTTCTGTCGTTTCAGTGTGATTCCAGTGTCTTTGAACACAAAATGGCGTCTAAACATCAAATAAGTGCAAAACAATGCTTTTACAAGTTTAATGTGGGGAAAAGGCTGTAATAGCGGTTTCACGCAGGGAAGAGGCTTTTAAGCTGTTATTTGCATGTAACACATGTTTTAACCACTATTGCAGTGTCAGTTGTCAAATAAGCTGCTTTCTTCAATGTCCCATCGATATCATCACATTTAAGTCATAAAAGCACTCTGGAGTGGATCTTCTGTCGTTTCAGTGTGATTCCAGTGTCTTTGAACACAAAATGGCGTCTAAACATCAAATAAGTGCAAAACAATGCTTTTACAAGTTTAATGTGGGGAAAAGGCTGTAATAGCTGTTTCACGCAGGGAAGAGGCTTTTAAGCTGTTATTTGCATGTAACACACGTGTAGCCTGGCTAAATTGAACCAGCACAGGACACAAAAATATCTTCTGGGGTCTTTAATTCTGAACAGAAGAATATGGTGTACAAATAAAATAAATGATGCAAGTTTAAAACTCAACTGGCTGATAGTCTTCAGCTATATCTACAGTACTAGTAGAAACAAAAATCAGCGACACCACACTGTGCCTGGCACACGGGACGCTTACTGTAACTCTGTCTAGTCTGCTATAATCACTGGACAATGTCCGTAAACCTTAAGTAATTATCCTATTACAAAAGTAAACAATGTAGACTCGCACCAAAGAGTACAAAACGTGTCTTAAGGTTCGGTACAAAAGAATAAAGATAATAAATCTACTGACTGCTATCAGAGTGTACAAAAATGTCCCTATAAGCAACAATAGAGTGCAAAGAATTAACTACACCCTATAACACAAAGAGCCCACAAATTCACATTAAACACTCATACATTCACAGGTCAAAACATCACAACGAATGTGCAGTATTGTAATACATAACGTTACTGACTTGTGCATTTTTCCCGTAGGCCTAGCACCAACAGCACTGACGATGGCCTGCTACACGACAACCTTTGGGTCTCTCTCGTCGTCCGTTTGCCTGCCAACCACTTACACATACGCCCACATAAACAATAAACATTTCAGCCTGCAAACACGCATTACTCTTAAACATATCCCTTAGATACTTCATGCAAACAGACACATTTATATCATATTTACCCTCATTAACCTCGGAAAACCGTAGTGTGGTCGCACCGCTGCGGGCAAGATGGCGACCTCCGGTATCTCTTTTCCTGCTCTACAACCAGTTCACCAAACTGAGAAAGCGCCCTCTGGTGGCGTTAGTAAGCAGTTGCACTACATTTTCCCACCCGGCTACACACGTTTTAACCACTATTGCAGTGTCAGTTGTCAAATAAGCTGCATTCTTCAATGTCCCATCGATATCATCACATTTAAGTCATAAAAGCACTCTGGAGTGGATCTTCTGTCGTTTCAGTGTGATTCCAGTGTCTTTGAACACAAAATGGCGTCTAAACATCAAATAAGTGCAAAACAATGCTTTTACAAGTTTAATGTGGGGAAAAGGCTGTAATAGCTGTTTCACGCAGGGAAGAGGCTTTTAAGCTGTTATTTGCATGTAACACACGTTTTAACCACTATTGCAGTGTCAGTTGTCAAATAAGCTGCATTCTTCAATGCCCCATCGATATCATCACATTTAAGTCATAAAAGCACTCTGGAGTGGATCTTCTGTCGTTTCAGTGTGATTCCAGTGTCTTTGAACACAAAATGGCGTCTAAACATCAAATAAGTGCAAAACAATGCTTTTACAAGTTTAATGTGGGGAAAAGGCTGTAATAGCTGTTTCACGCAGGGAAGAGGCTTTTAAGCTGTTATTTGCATGTAACACACGTTTTAACCACTATTGCAGTGTCAGTTGTCAAATAAGCTGCTTTCTTCAATGTCCCATCGATATCATCACATTTAAGTCATAAAAGCACTCTGGAGTGGATCTTCTGTCGTTTCAGTGTGATTCCAGTGTCTTTGAACACAAAATGGCGTCTAAACATCAAATAAGTGCAAAACAATGCCTTTACAAGTTTAATGTGGGGAAAAGGCTGTAATAGCTGTTTCACGCAGGGAAGAGGCTTTTAAGCTGTTATTTGCATGTAACACACGTGTAGCCTGGCTAAATTGAACCAGCACAGGACACAAAAATATCTTCTGGGGTCTTTAATTCTGAACAGAAGAATATGGTGTACAAATAAAATAAATGATGCAAGTTTAAAACTCAACTGGCTGATAGTCTTCAGCTATATCTACAGTACTAGTAGAAACAAAAATCAGCGACACCACACTGTGCCTGGCACACGGGACGCTTACTGTAACTCTGTCTAGTCTGCTATAATCACTGGACAATGTCCGTAAACCTTAAGTAATTATCCTATTACAAAAGTAAACAATGTAGACTCGCACCAAAGAGTACAAAACGTGTCTTAAGGTTCGGTACAAAAGAATAAAGATAATAAATCTACTGACTGCTATCAGAGTGTACAAAAATGTCCCTATAAGCAACAATAGAGTGCAAAGAATTAACTACACCCTATAACACAAAGAGCCCACAAATTCACATTAAACACTCATACATTCACAGGTCAAAACATCACAACGAATGTGCAGTATTGTAATACATAACGTTACTGACTTGTGCATTTTTCCCGTAGGCCTAGCACCAACAGCACTGACGATGGCCTGCTACACGACAACCTTTGGGTCTCTCTCGTCGTCCGTTTGCCTGCCAACCACTAACACATACGCCCACATAAACAATAAACATTTCAGCCTGCAAACACGCATTACTCTTAAACATATCCCTTAGATACTTCAGGCAAACAGACACATTTATATCATATTTACCCTCATTAACCTCGGAAAACCGTAGTGTGGTCGCACCGCTGCGGGCAAGATGGCGACCTCCGGTATCTCTTTTCCTGCTCTACAACCAGTTCACCAAACTGAGAAAGCGCCCTCTGGTGGCGTTAGTAAGCAGTTGCACTACATTTTCCCACCCGGCTACACACGTTTTAACCACTATTGCAGTGTCAGTTGTCAAATAAGCTGCATTCTTCAATGTCCCATCGATATCATCACATTTAAGTCATAAAAGCACTCTGGAGTGGATCTTCTGTCGTTTCAGTGTGATTCCAGTGTCTTTGAACACAAAATGGCGTCTAAACATCAAATAAGTGCAAAACAATGCTTTTACAAGTTTAATGTGGGGAAAAGGCTGTAATAGCGGTTTCACGCAGGGAAGAGGCTTTTAAGCTGTTATTTGCATGTAACACACGTTTTAACCACTATTGCAGTGTCAGTTGTCAAATAAGCTGCTTTCTTCAATGTCCCATCGATATCATCACATTTAAGTCATAAAAGCACTCTGGAGTGGATCTTCTGTCGTTTCAGTGTGATTCCAGTGTCTTTGAACACAAAATGGCGTCTAAACATCAAATAAGTGCAAAACAATGCTTTTACAAGTTTAATGTGGGGAAAAGGCTGTAATAGCTGTTTCACGCAGGGAAGAGGCTTTTAAGCTGTTATTTGCATGTAACACACGTGTAGCCTGGCTAAATTGAACCAGCACAGGACACAAAAATATCTTCTGGGGTCTTTAATTCTGAACAGAAGAATATGGTGTACAAATAAAATAAATGATGCAAGTTTAAAACTCAACTGGCTGATAGTCTTCAGCTATATCTACAGTACTAGTAGAAACAAAAATCAGCGACACCACACTGTGCCTGGCACACGGGACGCTTACTGTAACTCTGTCTAGTCTGCTATAATCACTGGACAATGTCCGTAAACCTTAAGTAATTATCCTATTACAAAAGTAAACAATGTAGACTCGCACCAAAGAGTACAAAACGTGTCTTAAGGTTCGGTACAAAAGAATAAAGATAATAAATCTACTGACTGCTATCAGAGTGTACAAAAATGTCCCTATAAGCAACAATAGAGTGCAAAGAATTAACTACACCCTATAACACAAAGAGCCCACAAATTCACATTAAACACTCATACATTCACAGGTCAAAACATCACGACGAATGTGCAGTATTGTAATACATAACGTTACTGACTTGTGCATTTTTCCCGTAGGCCTAGCACCAACAGCACTGACGATGGCCTGCTACACGACAACCTTTGGGTCTCTCTCGTCGTCCGTTTGCCTGCCAACCACTTACACATACGCCCACATAAACAATAAACATTTCAGCCTGCAAACACGCATTACTCTTAAACATATCCCTTAGATACTTCATGCAAACAGACACATTTATATCATATTTACCCTCATTAACCTCGGAAAACCGTAGTGTGGTCGCACCGCTGCGGGCAAGATGGCGACCTCCGGTATCTCTTTTCCTGCTCTACAACCAGTTCACCAAACTGAGAAAGCGCCCTCTGGTGGCGTTAGTAAGCAGTTGCACTACATTTTCCCACCCGGCTACACACGTTTTAACCACTATTGCAGTGTCAGTTGTCAAATAAGCTGCATTCTTCAATGTCCCATCGATATCATCACATTTAAGTCATAAAAGCACTCTGGAGTGGATCTTCTGTCGTTTCAGTGTGATTCCAGTGTCTTTGAACACAAAATGGCGTCTAAACATCAAATAAGTGCAAAACAATGCTTTTACAAGTTTAATGTGGGGAAAAGGCTGTAATAGCTGTTTCACGCAGGGAAGAGGCTTTTAAGCTGTTATTTGCATGTAACACACGTATAGCCTGGCTAAATTGAACCAGCACAGGACACAAAAATATCTTCTGGGGTCTTTAATTCTGAACAGAAGAATATGGTGTACAAATAAAATAAATGATGCAAGTTTAAAACTCAACTGGCTGATAGTCTTCAGCTATATCTACAGTACTAGTAGAAACAAAAATCAGCGACACCACACTGTGCCTGGCACACGGGACGCTTACTGTAACTCTGTCTAGTCTGCTATAATCACTGGACAATGTCCGTAAACCTTAAGTAATTATCCTATTACAAAAGTAAACAATGTAGACTCGCACCAAAGAGTACAAAACGTGTCTTAAGGTTCGGTACAAAAGAATAAAGATAATAAATCTACTGACTGCTATCAGAGTGTACAAAAATGTCCCTATAAGCAACAATAGAGTGCAAAGAATTAACTACACCCTATAACACAAAGAGCCCACAAATTCACATTAAACACTCATACATTCACAGGTCAAAACATCACAACGAATGTGCAGTATTGTAATACATAACGTTACTGACTTGTGCATTTTTCCCGTAGGCCTAGCACCAACAGCACTGACGATGGCCTGCTACACGACAACCTTTGGGTCTCTCTCGTCGTCCGTTTGCCTGCCAACCACTTACACATACGCCCACATAAACAATAAACATTTGAGCCTGCAAACACGCATTACTCTTAAACATATCCCTTAGATACTTCATGCAAACAGACACATTTATATCATATTTACCCTCATTAACCTCGGAAAACCGTAGTGTGGTCGCACCGCTGCGGGCAAGATGGCGACCTCCGGTATCTCTTTTCCTGCTCTACAACCAGTTCACCAAACTGAGAAAGCGCCCTCTGGTGGCGTTAGTAAGCAGTTGCACTACATTTTCCCACCCGGCTACACACGTTTTAACCACTATTGCAGTGTCAGTTGTCAAATAAGCTGCATTCTTCAATGTCCCATCGATATCATCACATTTAAGTCATAAAAGCACTCTGGAGTGGATCTTCTGTCGTTTCAGTGTGATTCCAGTGTCTTTGAACACAAAATGGCGTCTAAACATCAAATAAGTGCAAAACAATGCTTTTACAAGTTTAATGTGGGGAAAAGGCTGTAATAGCTGTTTCACGCAGGGAAGAGGCTTTTAAGCTGTTATTTGCATGTAACACACGTTTTAACCACTATTGCAGTGTCAGTTGTCAAATAAGCTGCATTCTTCAATGCCCCATCGATATCATCACATTTAAGTCATAAAAGCACTCTGGAGTGGATCTTCTGTCGTTTCAGTGTGATTCCAGTGTCTTTGAACACAAAATGGCGTCTAAACATCAAATAAGTGCAAAACAATGCTTTTACAAGTTTAATGTGGGGAAAAGGCTGTAATAGCTGTTTCACGCAGGGAAGAGGCTTTTAAGCTGTTATTTGCATGTAACACACGTTTTAACCACTATTGCAGTGTCAGTTGTCAAATAAGCTGCTTTCTTCAATGTCCCATCGATATCATCACATTTAAGTCATAAAAGCACTCTGGAGTGGATCTTCTGTCGTTTCAGTGTGATTCCAGTGTCTTTGAACACAAAATGGCGTCTAAACATCAAATAAGTGCAAAACAATGCTTTTACAAGTTTAATGTGGGGAAAAGGCTGTAATAGCTGTTTCACGCAGGGAAGAGGCTTTTAAGCTGTTATTTGCATGTAACACACGTGTAGCCTGGCTAAATTGAACCAGCACAGGACACAAAAATATCTTCTGGGGTCTTTAATTCTGAACAGAAGAATATGGTGTACAAATAAAATAAATGATGCAAGTTTAAAACTCAACTGGCTGATAGTCTTCAGCTATATCTACAGTACTAGTAGAAACAAAAATCAGCGACACCACACTGTGCCTGGCACACGGGACGCTTACTGTAACTCTGTCTAGTCTGCTATAATCACTGGACAATGTCCGTAAACCTTAAGTAATTATCCTATTACAAAAGTAAACAATGTAGACTCGCACCAAAGAGTACAAAACGTGTCTTAAGGTTCGGTACAAAAGAATAAAGATAATAAATCTACTGACTGCTATCAGAGTGTACAAAAATGTCCCTATAAGCAACAATAGAGTGCAAAGAATTAACTACACCCTATAACACAAAGAGCCCACAAATTCACATTAAACACTCATACATTCACAGGTCAAAACATCACAACGAATGTGCAGTATTGTAATACATAACGTGACTGACTTGTGCATTTTTCCCGTAGGCCTAGCACCAACAGCACTGACGACGGCCTGCTACACGACAACCTTTGGGTCTCTCTCGTCGTCCGTTTGCCTGCCAACCACTAACACATACGCCCACATAAACAATAAACATTTCAGCCTGCAAACACGCATTACTCTTAAACATATCCCTTAGATACTTCATGCAAACAGACACATTTATATCATATTTACCCTCATTAACCTCGGAAAACCGTAGTGTGGTCGCACCGCTGCGGGCAAGATGGCGACCTCCGGTATCTCTTTTCCTGCTCTACAACCAGTTCACCAAACTGAGAAAGCGCCCTCTGGTGGCGTTAGTAAGCAGTTGCACTACATTTTCCCACCCGGCTACACACGTTTTAACCACTATTGCAGTGTCAGTTGTCAAATAAGCTGCATTCTTCAATGTCCCATCGATATCATCACATTTAAGTCATAAAAGCACTCTGGAGTGGATCTTCTGTCGTTTCAGTGTGATTCCAGTGTCTTTGAACACAAAATGGCGTCTAAACATCAAATAAGTGCAAAACAATGCTTTTACAAGTTTAATGTGGGGAAAAGGCTGTAATAGCTGTTTCACGCAGGGAAGAGGCTTTTAAGCTGTTATTTGCATGTAACACACGTTTTAACCACTATTGCAGTGTCAGTTGTCAAATAAGCTGCTTTCTTCAATGTCCCATCGATATCATCACATTTAAGTCATAAAAGCACTCTGGAGTGGATCTTCTGTCGTTTCAGTGTGATTCCAGTGTCTTTGAACACAAAATGGCGTCTAAACATCAAATAAGTGCAAAACAATGCTTTTACAAGTTTAATGTGGGGAAAAGGCTGTAATAGCTGTTTCACGCAGGGAAGAGGCTTTTAAGCTGTTATTTGCATGTAACACACGTGTAGCCTGGCTAAATTGAACCAGCACAGGACACAAAAATATCTTCTGGGGTCTTTAATTCTGAACAGAAGAATATGGTGTACAAATAAAATAAATGATGCAAGTTTAAAACTCAACTGGCTGATAGTCTTCAGCTATATCTACAGTACTAGTAGAAACAAAAATCAGCGACACCACACTGTGCCTGGCACACGGGACGCTTACTGTAACTCTGTCTAGTCTGCTATAATCACTGGACAATGTCCGTAAACCTTAAGTAATTATCCTATTACAAAAGTAAACAATGTAGACTCGCACCAAAGAGTACAAAACGTGTCTTAAGGTTCGGTACAAAAGAATAAAGATAATAAATCTACTGACTGCTATCAGAGTGTACAAAAATGTCCCTATAAGCAACAATAGAGTGCAAAGAATTAACTACACCCTATAACACAAAGAGCCCACAAATTCACATTAAACACTCATACATTCACAGGTCAAAACATCACAACGAATGTGCAGTATTGTAATACATAACGTGACTGACTTGTGCATTTTTCCCGTAGGCCTAGCACCAACAGCACTGACGACGGCCTGCTACACGACAACCTTTGGGTCTCTCTCGTCGTCCGTTTGCCTGCCAACCACTAACACATACGCCCACATAAACAATAAACATTTCAGCCTGCAAACACGCATTACTCTTAAACATATCCCTTAGATACTTCATGCAAACAGACACATTTATATCATATTTACCCTCATTAACCTCGGAAAACCGTAGTGTGGTCGCACCGCTGCGGGCAAGATGGCGACCTCCGGTATCTCTTTTCCTGCTCTACAACCAGTTCACCAAACTGAGAAAGCGCCCTCTGGTGGCGTTAGTAAGCAGTTGCACTACATTTTCCCACCCGGCTACACACGTTTTAACCACTATTGCAGTGTCAGTTGTCAAATAAGCTGCATTCTTCAATGTCCCATCGATATCATCACATTTAAGTCATAAAAGCACTCTGGAGTGGATCTTCTGTCGTTTCAGTGTGATTCCAGTGTCTTTGAACACAAAATGGCGTCTAAACATCAAATAAGTGCAAAACAATGCTTTTACAAGTTTAATGTGGGGAAAAGGCTGTAATAGCTGTTTCACGCAGGGAAGAGGCTTTTAAGCTGTTATTTGCATGTAACACACGTTTTAACCACTATTGCAGTGTCAGTTGTCAAATAAGCTGCTTTCTTCAATGTCCCATCGATATCATCACATTTAAGTCATAAAAGCACTCTGGAGTGGATCTTCTGTCGTTTCAGTGTGATTCCAGTGTCTTTGAACACAGAATGGCGTCTAAACATCAAATAAGTGCAAAACAATGCTTTTACAAGTTTAATGTGGGGAAAAGGCTGTAATAGCTGTTTCACGCAGGGAAGAGGCTTTTAAGCTGTTATTTGCATGTAACACACGTGTAGCCTGGCTAAATTGAACCAGCACAGGACACAAAAATATCTTCTGGGGTCTTTAATTCTGAACAGAAGAATATGGTGTACAAATAAAATAAATGATGCAAGTTTAAAACTCAACTGGCTGATAGTCTTCAGCTATATCTACAGTACTAGTAGAAACAAAAATCAGCGACACCACACTGTGCCTGGCACACGGGACGCTTACTGTAACTCTGTCTAGTCTGCTATAATCACTGGACAATGTCCGTAAACCTTAAGTAATTATCCTATTACAAAAGTAAACAATGTAGACTCGCACCAAAGAGTACAAAACGTGTCTTAAGGTTCGGTACAAAAGAATAAAGATAATAAATCTACTGACTGCTATCAGAGTGTACAAAAATGTCCCTATAAGCAACAATAGAGTGCAAAGAATTAACTACACCCTATAACACAAAGAGCCCACAAATTCACATTAAACACTCATACATTCACAGGTCAAAACATCACAACGAATGTGCAGTATTGTAATACATAACGTGACTGACTTGTGCATTTTTCCCGTAGGCCTAGCACCAACAGCACTGACGATGGCCTGCTACACGACAACCTTTGGGTCTCTCTCGTCGTCCGTTTGCCTGCCAACCACTAACACATACGCCCACATAAACAATAAACATTTCAGCCTGCAAACACGCATTACTCTTAAACATATCCCTTAGATACTTCATGCAAACAGACACATTTATATCATATTTACCCTCATTAACCTCGGAAAACCGTAGTGTGGTCGCACCGCTGCGGGCAAGATGGCGACCTCCGGTATCTCTTTTCCTGCTCTACAACCAGTTCACCAAACTGAGAAAGCGCCCTCTGGTGGCGTTAGTAAGCAGTTGCACTACATTTTCCCACCCGGCTACACACGTTTTAACCACTATTGCAGTGTCAGTTGTCAAATAAGCTGCATTCTTCAATGTCCCATCGATATCATCACATTTAAGTCATAAAAGCACTCTGGAGTGGATCTTCTGTCGTTTCAGTGTGATTCCAGTGTCTTTGAACACAAAATGGCGTCTAAACATCAAATAAGTGCAAAACAATGCTTTTACAAGTTTAATGTGGGGAAAAGGCTGTAATAGCTGTTTCACGCAGGGAAGAGGCTTTTAAGCTGTTATTTGCATGTAACACACGTGTAGCCTGGCTAAATTGAACCAGCACAGGACACTAAAATATCTTCTGGGGTCTTTAATTCTGAACAGAAGAATATGGTGTACAAATAAAATAAATGATGCAAGTTTAAAACTCAACTGGCTGATAGTCTTCAGCTATATCTACAGTACTAGTAGAAACAAAAATCAGCGACACCACACTGTGCCTGGCACACGGGACGCTTACTGTAACTCTGTCTAGTCTGCTATAATCACTGGACAATGTCCGTAAACCTTAAGTAATTATCCTATTACAAAAGTAAACAATGTAGACTCGCACCAAAGAGTACAAAACGTGTCTTAAGGTTCGGTACAAAAGAATAAAAATAATAAATCTACTGACTGCTATCAGAGTGTACAAAAATGTCCCTATAAGCAACAATAGAGTGCAAAGAATTAACTACAGTGGCTCGACCCTATAACACAAAGAGCCCACAAATTCACATTAAACACTCATACATTCACAGGTCAAAACATCACAACGAATGTGCAGTATTGTAATACATAACGTTACTGACTTGTGCATTTTTCCCGTAGGCCTAGCACCAACAGCACTGACGATGGCCTGCTACACGACAACCTTTGGGTCTCTCTCGTCGTCCGTTTGCCTGCCATCCACTAACACATACGCCCACATAAACAATAAACATTTCAGCCTGCAAACACGCATTACTCTTAAACATATCCCTTAGATACTTCATGCAAACAGACACATTTATATCATATTTACCCTCATTAACCTCGGAAAACCGTAGTGTGGTCGCACCGCTGCGGGCAAGATGGCGACCTCCGGTATCTCTTTTCCTGCTCTACAACCAGTTCACCAAACTGAGAAAGCGCCCTCTGGTGGCGTTAGTAAGCAGTTGCACTACATTTTCCCACCCAGCTACACACGTTTTAACCACTATTGCAGTGTCAGTTGTCAAATAAGCTGCATTCTTCAATGTCCCATCGATATCATCACATTTAAGTCATAAAAGCACTCTGGAGTGGATCTTCTGTCGTTTCAGTGTGATTCCAGTGTCTTTGAACACAAAATGGCGTCTAAACATCAAATAAGTGCAAAACAATGCTTTTACAAGTTTAATGTGGGGAAAAGGCTGTAATAGCTGTTTCACGCAGGGAAGAGGCTTTTAAGCTGTTATTTGCATGTAACACACGTTTTAACCACTATTGCAGTGTCAGTTGTCAAATAAGCTGCATTCTTCAATGTCCCATCGATATCATCACATTTAAGTCATAAAAGCACTCTGGAGTGGATCTTCTGTCGTTTCAGTGTGATTCCAGTGTCTTTGAACACAAAATGGCGTCTAAACATCAAATAAGTGCAAAACAATGCTTTTACAAGTTTAATGTGGGGAAAAGGCTGTAATAGCTGTTTCACGCAGGGAAGAGGCTTTTAAGCTGTTATTTGCATGTAACACACGTTTTAACCACTATTGCAGTGTCAGATGTCAAAGAAGCTGCATTCTTCAATGTCCCATCGATATCATCACATTTAAGTCATAAAAGCACTCTGGAGTGGATCTTCTGTCGTTTCAGTGTGATTCCAGTGTCTTTGAACACAAAATGGCGTCTAAACATCAAATAAGTGCAAAACAATGCTTTTACAAGTTTAATGTGGGGAAAAGGCTGTAATAGCTGTTTCACGCAGGGAAGAGGCTTTTAAGCTGTTATTTGCATGTAACACACGTTTTAACCACTATTGCAGTGTCAGTTGTCAAATAAGCTGCATTCTTCAATGTCCCATCGATATCATCACATTTAAGTCATAAAAGCACTCTGGAGTGGATCTTCTGTCGTTTCAGTGTGATTCCAGTGTCTTTGAACACAAAATGGCGTCTAAACATCAAATAAGTGCAAAACAATGCTTTTACAAGTTTAATGTGGGGAAAAGGCTGTAATAGCTGTTTCACGCAGGGAAGAGGCTTTTAAGCTGTTATTTGCATGTAACACACGTGTAGCCTGGCTAAATTGAACCAGCACAGGACACTAAAATATCTTCTGGGGTCTTTAATTCTGAACAGAAGAATATGGTGTACAAATAAAATAAATGATGCAAGTTTAAAACTCAACTGGCTGATAGTCTTCAGCTATATCTACAGTACTAGTAGAAACAAAAATCAGCGACACCACACTGTGCCTGGCACACGGGACGCTTACTGTAACTCTGTCTAGTCTGCTATAATCACTGGACAATGTCCGTAAACCTTAAGTAATTATCCTATTACAAAAGTAAACAATGTAGACTCGCACCAAAGAGTACAAAACGTGTCTTAAGGTTCGGTACAAAAGAATAAAAATAATAAATCTACTGACTGCTATCAGAGTGTACAAAAATGTCCCTATAAGCAACAATAGAGTGCAAAGAATTAACTACAGTGGCTCGACCCTATAACACAAAGAGCCCACAAATTCACATTAAACACTCATACATTCACAGGTCAAAACATCACAACGAATGTGCAGTATTGTAATACATAACGTTACTGACTTGTGCATTTTTCCCGTAGGCCTAGCACCAACAGCACTGACGATGGCCTGCTACACGACAACCTTTGGGTCTCTCTCGTCGTCCGTTTGCCTGCCATCCACTAACACATACGCCCACATAAACAATAAACATTTCAGCCTGCAAACACGCATTACTCTTAAACATATCCCTTAGATACTTCATGCAAACAGACACATTTATATCATATTTACCCTCATTAACCTCGGAAAACCGTAGTGTGGTCGCACCGCTGCGGGCAAGATGGCGACCTCCGGTATCTCTTTTCCTGCTCTACAACCAGTTCACCAAACTGAGAAAGCGCCCTCTGGTGGCGTTAGTAAGCAGTTGCACTACATTTTCCCACCCAGCTACACACGTTTTAACCACTATTGCAGTGTCAGTTGTCAAATAAGCTGCATTCTTCAATGTCCCATCGATATCATCACATTTAAGTCATAAAAGCACTCTGGAGTGGATCTTCTGTCGTTTCAGTGTGATTCCAGTGTCTTTGAACACAAAATGGCGTCTAAACATCAAATAAGTGCAAAACAATGCTTTTACAAGTTTAATGTGGGGAAAAGGCTGTAATAGCTGTTTCACGCAGGGAAGAGGCTTTTAAGCTGTTATTTGCATGTAACACACGTTTTAACCACTATTGCAGTGTCAGTTGTCAAATAAGCTGCATTCTTCAATGTCCCATCGATATCATCACATTTAAGTCATAAAAGCACTCTGGAGTGGATCTTCTGTCGTTTCAGTGTGATTCCAGTGTCTTTGAACACAAAATGGCGTCTAAACATCAAATAAGTGCAAAACAATGCTTTTACAAGTTTAATGTGGGGAAAAGGCTGTAATAGCTGTTTCACGCAGGGAAGAGGCTTTTAAGCTGTTATTTGCATGTAACACACGTTTTAACCACTATTGCAGTGTCAGATGTCAAAGAAGCTGCATTCTTCAATGTCCCATCGATATCATCACATTTAAGTCATAAAAGCACTCTGGAGTGGATCTTCTGTCGTTTCAGTGTGATTCCAGTGTCTTTGAACACAAAATGGCGTCTAAACATCAAATAAGTGCAAAACAATGCTTTTACAAGTTTAATGTGGGGAAAAGGCTGTAATAGCTGTTTCACGCAGGGAAGAGGCTTTTAAGCTGTTATTTGCATGTAACACACGTTTTAACCACTATTGCAGTGTCAGTTGTCAAATAAGCTGCATTCTTCAATGTCCCATCGATATCATCACATTTAAGTCATAAAAGCACTCTGGAGTGGATCTTCTGTCGTTTCAGTGTGATTCCAGTGTCTTTGAACACAAAATGGCGTCTAAACATCAAATAAGTGCAAAACAATGCTTTTACAAGTTTAATGTGGGGAAAAGGCTGTAATAGCTGTTTCACGCAGGGAAGAGGCTTTTAAGCTGTTATTTGCATGTAACACACGTTTTAACCACTATTGCAGTGTCAGTTGTCAAATAAGCTGCATTCTTCAATGTCCCATCGATATCATCACATTTAAGTCATAAAAGCACTCTGGAGTGGATCTTCTGTCGTTTCAGTGTGATTCCAGTGTCTTTGAACACAAAATGGCGTCTAAACATCAAATAAGTGCAAAACAATGCTTTTACAAGTTTAATGTGGGGAAAAGGCTGTAATAGCTGTTTCACGCAGGGAAGAGGCTTTTAAGCTGTTATTTGCATGTAACACACGTTTTAACCACTATTGCAGTGTCAGTTGTCAAATAAGCTGCATTCTTCAATGTCCCATCGATATCATCACATTTAAGTCATAAAAGCACTCTGGAGTGGATCTTCTGTCGTTTCAGTGTGATTCCAGTGTCTTTGAACACAAAATGGCGTCTAAACATCAAATAAGTGCAAAACAATGCTTTTACAAGTTTAATGTGGGGAAAAGGCTGTAATAGCTGTTTCACGCAGGGAAGAGGCTTTTAAGCTGTTATTTGCATGTAACACACGTTTTAACCACTATTGCAGTGTCAGTTGTCAAATAAGCTGCATTCTTCAATGTCCCATCGATATCATCACATTTAAGTCATAAAAGCACTCTGGAGTGGATCTTCTGTCGTTTCAGTGTGATTCCAGTGTCTTTGAACACAAAATGGCGTCTAAACATCAAATAAGTGCAAAACAATGCTTTTACAAGTTTAATGTGGGGAAAAGGCTGTAATAGCTGTTTCACGCAGGGAAGAGGCTTTTAAGCTGTTATTTGCATGTAACACACGTTTTAACCACTATTGCAGTGTCAGTTGTCAAATAAGCTGCATTCTTCAATGTCCCATCGATATCATCACATTTAAGTCATAAAAGCACTCTGGAGTGGATCTTCTGTCGTTTCAGTGTGATTCCAGTGTCTTTGAACACAAAATGGCGTCTTAACATCAAATAAGTGCAAAACAATGCTTTTACAAGTTTAATGTGGGGAAAAGGCTGTAATAGCTGTTTCACGCAGGGAAGAGGCTTTTAAGCTGTTATTTGCATGTAACACACGTTTTAACCACTATTGCAGTGTCAGTTGTCAAATAAGCTGCATTCTTCAATGTCCCATCGATATCATCACATTTAAGTCATAAAAGCACTCTGGAGTGGATCTTCTATCGTTTCAGTGTGATTCCAGTGTCTTTGAACAGAAAATGGCGTCTAAACATCAAATAAGTGCAAAACAATGCTTTTACAAGTTTAATGTGGGGAAAAGGCTGTAATAGCTGTTTCACGCAGGGAAGAGGCTTTTAAGCTGTTATTTGCATGTAACACACGTTTTAACCACTATTGCAGTGTCAGTTGTCAAATAAGCTGCATTCTTCAATGTCCCATCGATATCATCACATTTAAGTCATAAAAGCACTCTGGAGTGGATCTTCTGTCGTTTCAGTGTGATTCCAGTGTCTTTGAACACAAAATGGCGTCTAAACATCAAATAAGTGCAAAACAATGCTTTTACAAGTTTAATGTGGGGAAAAGGCTGTAATAGCTGTTTCACGCAGGGAAGAGGCTTTTAAGCTGTTATTTGCATGTAACACACGTTTTAACCACTATTGCAGTGTCAGTTGTCAAAGAAGCTGCATTCTTCAATGTCCCATCGATATCATCACATTTAAGTCATAAAAGCACTCTGGAGTGGATCTTCTGTCGTTTCAGTGTGATTCCAGTGTCTTTGAACACAAAATGGCGTCTAAACATCAAATAAGTGCAAAACAATGCTTTTACAAGTTTAATGTGGGGAAAAGGCTGTAATAGCTGTTTCACGCAGGGAAGAGGCTTTTAAGCTGTTATTTGCATGTAACACACGTTTTAACCACTATTGCAGTGTCAGTTGTCAAATAAGCTGCATTCTTCAATGTCCCATCGATATCATCACATTTAAGTCATAAAAGCACTCTGGAGTGGATCTACCGTCGTTTCAGTGTGATTCCAGTGTCTTTGAACACAAAATGGCGTCTAAACATCAAATAAGTGCAAAACAATGCTTTTACAAGTTTAATGTGGGGAAAAGGCTGTAATAGCTGTTTCACGCAGGGAAGAGGCTTTTAAGCTGTTATTTGCATGTAACACACGTTTTAACCACTATTGCAGTGTCAGTTGTCAAATAAGCTGCATTCTTCAATGTCCCATCGATATCATCACATTTAGGTCATAAAAGCACTCTGGAGTGGATCTTCTGTCGTTTCAGTGTGATTCCAGTGTCTTTGAACACAAAATGGCGTCTAAACATCAAATAAGTGCAAAACAATGCTTTTACAAGTTTAATGTGGGGAAAAGGCTGTAATAGCTGTTTCACGCAGGGAAGAGGCTTTTAAGCTGTTATTTGCATGTAACACACGGTTTAACCACTATTGCAGTGTCAGTTGTCAAATAAGCTGCATTCTTCAATGTCCCATCGATATCATCACATTTAAGTCATAAAAGCACTCTGGAGTGGATCTACTGTCGTTTCAGTGTGATTCCAGTGTCTTTGAACACAAAATGGCGTCTAAACATCAAATAAGTGCAAAACAATGCTTTTACAAGTTTAATGTGGGGAAAAGGCTGTAATAGCTGTTTCACGCAGGGAAGAGGCCTTTAAGCTGTTATTTGCATGTAACACACGTTTTAACCACTATTGCAGTGTCAGTTGTCAAATAAGCTGCATTCTTCAATGTCCCATCGATATCATCACATTTAAGTAATAAAAGCACTCTGGAGTGGATCTTCTGTCGTTTCAGTGTGATTCCAGTGTCTTTGAACACAAAATGGCGTCTTAACATCAAATAAGTGCAAAACAATGCTTTTACAAGTTTAATGTGGGGAAAAGGCTGTAATAGCTGTTTCACGCAGGGAAGAGGCTTTTAAGCTGTTATTTGCATGTAACACACGTTTTAACCACTATTGCAGTGTCAGTTGTCAAATAAGCTGCATTCTTCAATGTCCCATCGATATCATCACATTTAAGTCATAAAAGCACTCTGGAGTGGATCTTCTATCGTTTCAGTGTGATTCCAGTGTCTTTGAACAGAAAATGGCGTCTAAACATCAAATAAGTGCAAAACAATGCTTTTACAAGTTTAATGTGGGGAAAAGGCTGTAATAGCTGTTTCACGCAGGGAAGAGGCTTTTAAGCTGTTATTTGCATGTAACACACGTTTTAACCACTATTGCAGTGTCAGTTGTCAAATAAGCTGCATTCTTCAATGTCCCATCGATATCATCACATTTAAGTCATAAAAGCACTCTGGAGTGGATCTTCTGTCGTTTCAGTGTGATTCCAGTGTCTTTGAACACAAAATGGCGTCTAAACATCAAATAAGTGCAAAACAATGCTTTTACAAGTTTAATGTGGGGAAAAGGCTGTAATAGCTGTTTCACGCAGGGAAGAGGCTTTTAAGCTGTTATTTGCATGTAACACACGTTTTAACCACTATTGCAGTGTCAGTTGTCAAAGAAGCTGCATTCTTCAATGTCCCATCGATATCATCACATTTAAGTCATAAAAGCACTCTGGAGTGGATCTTCTGTCGTTTCAGTGTGATTCCAGTGTCTTTGAACACAAAATGGCGTCTAAACATCAAATAAGTGCAAAACAATGCTTTTACAAGTTTAATGTGGGGAAAAGGCTGTAATAGCTGTTTCACGCAGGGAAGAGGCTTTTAAGCTGTTATTTGCATGTAACACACGTTTTAACCACTATTGCAGTGTCAGTTGTCAAATAAGCTGCATTCTTCAATGTCCCATCGATATCATCACATTTAAGTCATAAAAGCACTCTGGAGTGGATCTACCGTCGTTTCAGTGTGATTCCAGTGTCTTTGAACACAAAATGGCGTCTAAACATCAAATAAGTGCAAAACAATGCTTTTACAAGTTTAATGTGGGGAAAAGGCTGTAATAGCTGTTTCACGCAGGGAAGAGGCTTTTAAGCTGTTATTTGCATGTAACACACGTTTTAACCACTATTGCAGTGTCAGTTGTCAAATAAGCTGCATTCTTCAATGTCCCATCGATATCATCACATTTAGGTCATAAAAGCACTCTGGAGTGGATCTTCTGTCGTTTCAGTGTGATTCCAGTGTCTTTGAACACAAAATGGCGTCTAAACATCAAATAAGTGCAAAACAATGCTTTTACAAGTTTAATGTGGGGAAAAGGCTGTAATAGCTGTTTCACGCAGGGAAGAGGCTTTTAAGCTGTTATTTGCATGTAACACACGGTTTAACCACTATTGCAGTGTCAGTTGTCAAATAAGCTGCATTCTTCAATGTCCCATCGATATCATCACATTTAAGTCATAAAAGCACTCTGGAGTGGATCTACTGTCGTTTCAGTGTGATTCCAGTGTCTTTGAACACAAAATGGCGTCTAAACATCAAATAAGTGCAAAACAATGCTTTTACAAGTTTAATGTGGGGAAAAGGCTGTAATAGCTGTTTCACGCAGGGAAGAGGCCTTTAAGCTGTTATTTGCATGTAACACACGTTTTAACCACTATTGCAGTGTCAGTTGTCAAATAAGCTGCATTCTTCAATGTCCCATCGATATCATCACATTTAAGTAATAAAAGCACTCTGGAGTGGATCTTCTGTCGTTTCAGTGTGATTCCAGTGTCTTTCAACACAGAATGGCGTCTAAACATCAAATAAGTGCAAAACAATGCTTTTACAAGTTTAATGTGGGGAAAAGGCTGTAATAGCTGTTTCACGCAGGGAAGAGGCTTTTAAGCTGTTATTTGCATGTAACACACGTTTTAACCACTATTGCAGTGTCAGTTGTCAAAGAAGCTGCATTCTTCAATGTCCCATCGATATCATCACATTTAAGTCATAAAAGCACTCTGGAGTGGATCTTCTGTCGTTTCAGTGTGATTCCAGTGTCTTTGAACACAAAATGGCGTCTAAACATCAAATAAGTGCAAAACAATGCTTTTACAAGTTTAATGTGGGGAAAAGGCTGTAATAGCTGTTTCACGCAGGGAAGAGGCTTTTAAGCTGTTATTTGCATGTAACACACGTTTTAACCACTATTGCAGTGTCAGTTGTCAAATAAGCTGCATTCTTCAATGTCCCATCGATATCATCACATTTAAGTCATAAAAGCACTCTGGAGTGGATCTACCGTCGTTTCAGTGTGATTCCAGTGTCTTTGAACACAAAATGGCGTCTAAACATCAAATAAGTGCAAAACAATGCTTTTACAAGTTTAATGTGGGGAAAAGGCTGTAATAGCTGTTTCACGCAGGGAAGAGGCTTTTAAGCTGTTATTTGCATGTAACACACGTTTTAACCACTATTGCAGTGTCAGTTGTCAAATAAGCTGCATTCTTCAATGTCCCATCGATATCATCACATTTAGGTCATAAAAGCACTCTGGAGTGGATCTTCTGTCGTTTCAGTGTGATTCCAGTGTCTTTGAACACAAAATGGCGTCTAAACATCAAATAAGTGCAAAACAATGCTTTTACAAGTTTAATGTGGGGAAAAGGCTGTAATAGCTGTTTCACGCAGGGAAGAGGCTTTTAAGCTGTTATTTGCATGTAACACACGGTTTAACCACTATTGCAGTGTCAGTTGTCAAATAAGCTGCATTCTTCAATGTCCCATCGATATCATCACATTTAAGTCATAAAAGCACTCTGGAGTGGATCTACTGTCGTTTCAGTGTGATTCCAGTGTCTTTGAACACAAAATGGCGTCTAAACATCAAATAAGTGCAAAACAATGCTTTTACAAGTTTAATGTGGGGAAAAGGCTGTAATAGCTGTTTCACGCAGGGAAGAGGCCTTTAAGCTGTTATTTGCATGTAACACACGTTTTAACCACTATTGCAGTGTCAGTTGTCAAATAAGCTGCATTCTTCAATGTCCCATCGATATCATCACATTTAAGTAATAAAAGCACTCTGGAGTGGATCTTCTGTCGTTTCAGTGTGATTCCAGTGTCTTTCAACACAGAATGGCGTCTAAACATCAAATAAGTGCAAAACAATGCTTTTACAAGTTTAATGTGGGGAAAAGGCTGTAATAGCTGTTTCACGCAGGGAAGAGGCTTTTAAGCTGTTATTTGCATGTAACACACGTTTTAACCACTATTGCAGTGTCAGTTGTCAAATAAGCTGCTTTCTTCAATGTCCCATCGATATCATCACATTTAAGTCATAAAAGCACTCTGGAGTGGATCTTCTGTCGTTTCAGTGTGATTCCAGTGTCGTTGAACACAAAATGGCGTCTAAACATCAAATAAGTGCAAAACAATGCTTTTACAAGTTTAATGTGGGGAAAAGGCTGTAATAGCTGTTTCACGCAGGGAAGAGGCTTTTAAGCTGTTATTTGCATGTAACACACGTTTTAACCACTATTGCAGTGTCAGTTGTCAAATAAGCTGCATTCTTCAATGTCCCATCGATATCATCACATTTAAGTCATAAAAGCACTCTGGAGTGGATCTTCTGTCGTTTCAGTGTGATTCCAGTGTCTTTCAACACAGAATGGCGTCTAAACATCAAATAAGTGCAAAACAATGCTTTTACAAGTTTAATGTGGGGAAAAGGCTGTAATAGCTGTTTCACGCAGGGAAGAGGCTTTTAAGCTGTTATTTGCATGTAACACACGTTTTAACCACTATTGCAGTGTCAGTTGTCAAATAAGCTGCTTTCTTCAATGTCCCATCGATATCATCACATTTAAGTCATAAAAGCACTCTGGAGTGGATCTTCTGTCGTTTCAGTGTGATTCCAGTGTCTTTGAACACAAAATGGCGTCTAAACATCAAATAAGTGCAAAACAATGCTTTTACAAGTTTAATGTGGGGAAAAGGCTGTAATAGCTGTTTCACGCAGGGAAGAGGCTTTTAAGCTGTTATTTGCATGTAACACACGTTTTAACCACTATTGCAGTGTCAGTTGTCAAATAAGCTGCATTCTTCAATGTCCCATCGATATCATCACATTTAAGTCATAAAAGCACTCTGGAGTGGATCTTCTGTCGTTTCAGTGTGATTCCAGTGTCTTTGAACACAAAATGGCGTCTAAACATCAAATAAGTGCAAAACAATGCTTTTACAAGTTTAATGTGGGGAAAAGGCTGTAATAGCTGTTTCACGCAGGGAAGAGGCTTTTAAGCTGTTATTTGCATGTAACACACGGTTTAACCACTATTGCAGTGTCAGTTGTCAAATAAGCTGCTTTCTTCAATGTCCCATCGATATCATCACATTTAAGTCATAAAAGCACTCTGGAGTGGATCTTCTGTCGTTTCAGTGTGATTCCAGTGTCTTTGAACACAAAATGGCGTCTAAACATCAAATAAGTGCAAAACAATGCTTTTACAAGTTTAATGTGGGGAAAAGGCTGCAATAGCTGTTTCACGCAGGGAAGAGGCTTTTAAGCTGTTATTTGCATGTAACACACGTTTTAACCACTATTGCAGTGTCAGTTGTCAAATAAGCTGCTTTCTTCAATGTCCCTTCGATATCATCACATTTAAGTCATAAAAGCACTCTGGAGTGGATCTACTGTCGTTTCAGTGTGATTCCAGTGTCTTTGAACACAAAATGGCGTCTAAACATCAAATAAGTGCAAAACAATGCTTTTACAAGTTTAATGTGGGGAAAAGGCTGTAATAGCTGTTTCACGCAGGGAAGAGGCTTTTAAGCTGTTATTTGCATGTAACACACGTTTTAACCACTATTGCAGTGTCAGTTGTCAAATAAGCTGCATTCTTCAATGTCCCATCGATATCATCACATTTAAGTCATAAAAGCACTCTGGAGTGGATCTTCTGTCGTTTCAGTGTGATTCCAGTGTCTTTGAACACAAAATGGCGTCTAAACATCAAATAAGTGCAAAACAATGCTTTTACAAGTTTAATGTGGGGAAAAGGCTGTAATAGCTGTTTCACGCAGGGAAGAGGCTTTTAAGCTGTTATTTGCATGTAACACACGTTTTAACCACTATTGCAGTGTCAGTTGTCAAATAAGCTGCATTCTTCAATGTCCCATCAATATCATCACATTTAAGTCATAAAAGCACTCTGGAGTGGATCTTCTGTCGTTTCAGTGTGATTCCAGTGTCTTTGAACACAGAATGGCGTCTAAACATCAAATAAGTGCAAAACAATGCTTTTACAAGTTTAATGTGGGGAAAAGGCTGTAATAGCTGTTTCACGCAGGGAAGAGGCTTTTAAGCTGTTATTTGCATGTAACACACGTTTTAACCACTTTTGCAGTGTCAGTTGTCAAATAAGCTGCTTTCTTCAATGTCCCATCGATATCATCACATTTAAGTCATAAAAGTACTCTGGAGTGGATCTTCTGTCGTTTCAGTGTGATTCCAGTGTCTTTGAACACAAAATGGCGTCTAAACATCAAATAAGTGCAAAACAATGCTTTTACAAGTTTAATGTGGGGAAAAGGCTGTCATAGCTGTTTCACGCAGGGAAGAGGCTTTTAAGCTGTTATTTGCATGTAACACACGTGTAGCCTGGCTAAATTGAACCAGCACAGGACACAAAAATATCTTCTGGGGTCTTTAATTCTGAACAGAAGAATATGGTGTACAAATAAAATAAATGATGCAAGTTTAAAACTCAACTGGCTGATAGTCTTCAGCTATATCTACAGTACTAGTGGAAACAAAAATCAGCGACACCACACTGTGCCTGGCACACGGGACGCTTACTGTAACTCTGTCTAGTCTGCTATAATCACTGGACAATGTCCGTAAACCTTAAGTAATTATCCTATTACAAAAGTAAACAATGTAGACTCGCACCAAAGAGTACAAAACGTGTCTTAAGGTTCGGTACAAAAGAATAAAAATAATAAATCTACTGACTGCTATCAGAGTGTACAAAAATGTCCCTATAAGCAACAATAGAGTGCAAAGAATTAACTACACCCTATAACACAAAGAGCCACAAATTCACATTAAACACTCATACATTCACAGGTCAAAACATCACAACGAATGTGCAGTATTGTAATACATAACGTTACTGACTTGTGCATTTTTCCCGTAGGCCTAGCACCAACAGCACTGACGATGGCCTGCTACACGACAACCTTTGGGTCTCTCTCGTCGTCCGTTTGCCTGCCAACCACTAACACATACGCCCACATAAACAATAAACATTTCAGCCTGCAAACACGCATTACTCTTAAACATATCCCTTAGATACTTCATGCAAACAGACACATTTATATCATATTTACCCTCATTAACCTCGGAAAACCGTAGTGTGGTCGCACCGCTGCGGGCAAGATGGCGACCTCCGGTATCTCTTTTCCTGCTCTACAACCAGTTCACCAAACTGAGAAAGCGCCCTCTGGTGGCGTTAGTAAGCAGTTGCACTACATTTTCCCACCCAGCTACACACGTTTTAACCACTATTGCAGTGTCAGTTGTCAAATAAGCTGCATTCTTCAATGTCCCATCGATATCATCACATTTAAGTCATAAAAGCACTCTGGAGTGGATCTTCTGTCGTTTCAGTGTGATTCCAGTGTCTTTGAACACAAAATGGCGTCTAAACATCAAATAAGTGCAAAACAATGCTTTTACAAGTTTAATGTGGGGAAAAGGCTGTAATAGCTGTTTCACGCAGGGAAGAGGCTTTTAAGCTGTTATTTGCATGTAACACACGTTTTAACCACTATTGCAGTGTCAGTTGTCAAATAAGCTGCATTCTTCAATGTCCCATCGATATCATCACATTTAAGTCATAAAAGCACTCTGGAGTGGATCTTCTGTCGTTTCAGTGTGATTCCAGTGTCTTTGAACACAAAATGGCGTCTAAACATCAAATAAGTGCAAAACAATGCTTTTACAAGTTTAATGTGGGGAAAAGGCTGTAATAGCTGTTTCACGCAGGGAAGAGGCTTTTAAGCTGTTATTTGCATGTAACACACGGTTTAACCACTATTGCAGTGTCAGTTGTCAAATAAGCTGCTTTCTTCTATGTCCCATCGATATCATCACATTTAAGTCATAAAAGCACTCTGGAGTGGATCTTCTGTCGTTTCAGTGTGATTCCAGTGTCTTTGAACACAAAATGGCGTCTAAACATCAAATAAGTGCAAAACAATGCTTTTACAAGTTTAATGTGGGGAAAAGGCTGTAATAGCTGTTTCACGCAGGGAAGAGGCTTTTAAGCTGTTATTTGCATGTAACACACGTGTAGCCTGGCTAAATTGAACCAGCACAGGACACAAAAATATCTTCTGGGGTCTTTAATTCTGAACAGAAGAATATGGTGTACAAATAAAATAAATGATGCAAGTTTAAAACTCAACTGGCTGATAGTCTTCAGCTATATCTACAGTACTAGTGGAAACAAAAATCAGCGACACCACACTGTGCCTGGCACACGGGACGCTTACTGTAACTCTGTCTAGTCTGCTATAATCACTGGACAATGTCCGTAAACCTTAAGTAATTATCCTATTACAAAAGTAAACAATGTAGACTCGCACCAAAGAGTACAAAACGTGTCTTAAGGTTCGGTACAAAAGAATAAAAATAATAAATCTACTGACTGCTATCAGAGTGTACAAAAATGTCCCTATAAGCAACAATAGAGTGCAAAGAATTAACTACACCCTATAACACAAAGAGCCCACAAATTCACATTAAACACTCATACATTCACAGGTCAAAACATCACAACGAATGTGCAGTATTGTAATACATAACGTTACTGACTTGTGCATTTTTCCCGTAGGCCTAGCACCAACAGCACTGACGATGGCCTGCTACACGACAACCTTTGGGTCTCTCTCGTCGTCCGTTTGCCTGCCAACCACTAACACATACGCCCACATAAACAATAAACATTTCAGCCTGCAAACACGCATTACTCTTAAACATATCCCTTAGATACTTCATGCAAACAGACACATTTATATCATATTTACCCTCATTAACCTCGGAAAACCGTAGTGTGGTCGCACCGCTGCGGGCAAGATGGCGACCTCCGGTATCTCTTTTCCTGCTCTACAACCAGTTCACCAAACTGAGAAAGCGCCCTCTGGTGGCGTTAGTAAGCAGTTGCACTACATTTTCCCACCCAGCTACACACGTTTTAACCACTATTGCAGTGTCAGTTGTCAAATAAGCTGCATTCTTCAATGTCCCATCGATATCATCACATTTAAGTCATAAAAGCACTCTGGAGTGGATCTTCTGTCGTTTCAGTGTGATTCCAGTGTCTTTGAACACAAAATGGCGTCTAAACATCAAATAAGTGCAAAACAATGCTTTTACAAGTTTAATGTGGGGAAAAGGCTGTAATAGCTGTTTCACGCAGGGAAGAGGCTTTTAAGCTGTTATTTGCATGTAACACACGTTTTAACCACTATTGCAGTGTCAGTTGTCAAATAAGCTGCATTCTTCAATGTCCCATCGATATCATCACATTTAAGTCATAAAAGCACTCTGGAGTGGATCTTCTGTCGTTTCAGTGTGATTCCAGTGTCTTTGAACACAAAATGGCGTCTAAACATCAAATAAGTGCAAAACAATGCTTTTACAAGTTTAATGTGGGGAAAAGGCTGTAATAGCTGTTTCACGCAGGGAAGAGGCTTTTAAGCTGTTATTTGCATGTAACACACGGTTTAACCACTATTGCAGTGTCAGTTGTCAAATAAGCTGCTTTCTTCTATGTCCCATCGATATCATCACATTTAAGTCATAAAAGCACTCTGGAGTGGATCTTCTGTCGTTTCAGTGTGATTCCAGTGTCTTTGAACACAAAAAGGCGTCTAAACATCAAATAAGTGCAAAACAATGCTTTTACAAGTTTAATGTGGGGAAAAGGCTGTAATAGCTGTTTCACGCAGGGAAGAGGCTTTTAAGCTGTTATTTGCATGTAACACACGTTTTAACCACTATTGCAGTGTCAGTTGTCAAATAAGCTGCTTTCTTCAATGTCCCTTCGATATCATCACATTTAAGTCATAAAAGCACTCTGGAGTGGATCTTCTGTCGTTTCAGTGTGATTCCAGTGTCTTTGAACACAAAATGGCGTCTAAACATCAAATAAGTGCAAAACAATGCTTTTACAAGTTTAATGTGGGGAAAAGGCTGTAATAGCTGTTTCACGCAGGGAAGAGGCTTTTAAGCTGTTATTTGCATGTAACACACGTTTTAACCACTATTGCAGTGTCAGTTGTCAAATAAGCTGCAGTCTTCAATGTCCCATCGATATCATCACATTTAAGTCATAAAAGCACTCTGGAGTGGATCTTCTGTCGTTTCAGTGTGATTCCAGTGTCTTTGAACACAGAATGGCGTCTAAACATCAAATAAGTGCAAAACAATGCTTTTACAAGTTTAATGTGGGGAAAAGGCTGTAATAGCTGTTTCACGCAGGGAAGAGGCTTTTAAGCTGTTATTTGCATGTAACACACGTTTTAACCACTTTTGCAGTGTCAGTTGTCAAATAAGCTGCTTTCTTCAATGTCCCATCGATATCATCACATTTAAGTCATAAAAGTACTCTGGAGTGGATCTTCTGTCGTTTCAGTGTGATTCCAGTGTCTTTGAACACAAAATGGCGTCTAAACATCAAATAAGTGCAAAACAATGCTTTTACAAGTTTAATGTGGGGAAAAGGCTGTCATAGCTGTTTCACGCAGGGAAGAGGCTTTTAAGCTGTTATTTGCATGTAACACACGTGTAGCCTGGCTAAATTGAACCAGCACAGGACACAAAAATATCTTCTGGGGTCTTTAATTCTGAACAGAAGAATATGGTGTACAAATAAAATAAATGATGCAAGTTTAAAACTCAACTGGCTGATAGTCTTCAGCTATATCTACAGTACTAGTGGAAACAAAAATCAGCGACACCACACTGTGCCTGGCACACGGGACGCTTACTGTAACTCTGTCTAGTCCGCTATAATCACTGGACAATGTCCGTAAACCTTAAGTAATTATCCTATTACAAAAGTAAACAATGTAGACTCGCACCAAAGAGTACAAAACGTGTCTTAAGGTTCGGTACAAAAGAATAAAAATAATAAATCTACTGACTGCTATCAGAGTGTACAAAAATGTCCCTATAAGCAACAATAGAGTGCAAAGAATTAACTACAGTGGCTCGACCCTATAACACAAAGAGCCCACAAATTCACATTAAACACTCATACATTCACAGGTCAAAACATCACAACGAATGTGCAGTATTGTAATACATAACGTTACTGACTTGTGCATTTTTCCCGTAGGCCTAGCACCAACAGCACTGAAGATGGCCTGCTACACGACAACCTTTGGGTCTCTCTCGTCGTCCGTTTGCCTGCCAACCACTAACACATACGCCCACATAAACAATAAACATTTCAGCCTGCAAACACGCATTACTCTTAAACATATCCCTTAGATACTTCATGCAAACAGACACATTTATATCATATTTACCCTCATTAACCTCGGAAAACCGTAGTGTGGTCGCACCGCTGCGGGCAAGATGGCGACCTCCGGTATCTCTTTTCCTGCTCTACAACCAGTTCACCAAACTGAGAAAGCGCCCTCTGGTGGCGTTAGTAAGCAGTTGCACTACATTTTCCCACCCAGCTACACACGTTTTAACCACTATTGCAGTGTCAGTTGTCAAATAAGCTGCATTCTTCAATGTCCCATCGATATCATCACATTTAAGTCATAAAAGCACTCTGGAGTGGATCTTCTGTCGTTTCAGTGTGATTCCAGTGTCTTTGAACACAAAATGGCGTCTAAACATCAAATAAGTGCAAAACAATGCTTTTACAAGTTTAATGTGGGGAAAAGGCTGTAATAGCTGTTTCACGCAGGGAAGAGGCTTTTAAGCTGTTATTTGCATGTAACACACGTTTTAACCACTATTGCAGTGTCAGTTGTCAAATAAGCTGCATTCTTCAATGTCCCATCGATATCATCACATTTAAGTCATAAAAGCACTCTGGAGTGGATCTTCTGTCGTTTCAGTGTGATTCCAGTGTCTTTGAACACAAAATGGCGTCTAAACATCAAATAAATGCAAAACAATGCTTTTACAAGTTTAATGTGGGGAAAAGGCTGTAATAGCTGTTTCACGCAGGGAAGAGGCTTTTAAGCTGTTATTTGCATGTAACACACGGTTTAACCACTATTGCAGTGTCAGTTGTCAAATAAGCTGCTTTCTTCAATGTCCCATCGATATCATCACATTTAAGTCATAAAAGCACTCTGGAGTGGATCTTCTGTCGTTTCAGTGTGATTCCAGTGTCTTTGAACACAAAAAGGCGTCTAAACATCAAATAAGTGCAATACAATGCTTTTACAAGTTTAATGTGGGGAAAAGGCTGTAATAGCTGTTTCACGCAGGGAAGAGGCTTTTAAGCTGTTATTTGCATGTAACACACGTTTTAACCACTATTGCAGTGTCAGTTGTCAAATAAGCTGCTTTCTTCAATGTCCCTTCGATATCATCACATTGAAGTCATAAAAGCACTCTGGAGTGGATCTTCTGTCGTTTCAGTGTGATTCCAGTGTCTTTGAACACAGAATGGCGTCTAAACATCAAATAAGTGCAAAACAATGCTTTTACAAGTTTAATGTGGGGAAAAGGCTGTAATAGCTGTTTCACGCAGGGAAGAGGCTTTTAAGCTGTTATTTGCATGTAACACACGTTTTAACCACTTTTGCAGTGTCAGTTGTCAAATAAGCTGCTTTCTTCAATGTCCCATCGATATCATCACATTTAAGTCATAAAAGTACTCTGGAGTGGATCTTCTGTCGTTTCAGTGTGATTCCAGTGTCTTTGAACACAAAATGGCGTCTAAACATCAAATAAGTGCAAAACAATGCTTTTACAAGTTTAATGTGGGGAAAAGGCTGTAATAGCTGTTTCACGCAGGGAAGAGGCTTTTAAGCTGTTATTTGCATGTAACACACGTGTAGCCTGGCTAAATTGAACCAGCACAGGACACAAAAATATCTTCTGGGGTCTTTAATTCTGAACAGAAGAATATGGTGTACAAATAAAATAAATGATGCAAGTTTAAAACTCAACTGGCTGATAGTCTTCAGCTATATCTACAGTACTAGTGGAAACAAAAATCAGCGACACCACACTGTGCCTGGCACACGGGACGCTTACTGTAACTCTGTCTAGTCTGCTATAATCACTGGACAATGTCCGTAAACCTTAAGTAATTATCCTATTACAAAAGTAAACAATGTAGACTCGCACCAAAGAGTACAAAACGTGTCTTAAGGTTCGGTACAAAAGAATAAAAATAATAAATCTACTGACTGCAATCAGAGTGTACAAAAATGTCCCTATAAGCAACAATAGAGTGCAAAGAATTAACTACAGTGGCTCGACCCTATAACACAAAGAGCCCACAAATTCACATTAAACACTCATACATTCACAGGTCAAAACATCACAACGAATGTGCAGTATTGTAATACATAACGTTACTGACTTGTGCATTTTTCCCGTAGGCCTAGCACCAACAGCACTGAAGATGGCCTGCTACACGACAACCTTTGGGTCTCTCTCGTCGTCCGTTTGCCTGCCAACCACTAACACATACGCCCACATAAACAATAAACATTTCAGCCTGCAAACACGCATTACTCTTAAACATATCCCTTAGATACTTCATGCAAACAGACACATTTATATCATATTTACCCTCATTAACCTCGGAAAACCGTAGTGTGGTCGCACCGCTGCGGGCAAGATGGCGACCTCCGGTATCTCTTTTCCTGCTCTACAACCAGTTCACCAAACTGAGAAAGCGCCCTCTGGTGGCGTTAGTAAGCAGTTGCACTACATTTTCCCACCCGGCTACACACGTTTCAAACACTATTGCAGTGTCAGTTGTCAAATAAGCTGCATTCTTCAATGTCCCATCGATATCATCACATTTAAGTCATAAAAGCACTCTGGAGTGGATCTTCTGTCGTTTCAGTGTGATTCCAGTGTCTTTGAACACAAAATGGCGTCTAAACATCAAATAAGTGCAAAACAATGCTTTTACAAGTTTAATGTGGGGAAAAGGCTGTAATAGCTGTTTCACGCAGGGAAGAGGCTTTTAAGCTGTTATTTGCATGTAACACACGTTTTAACCACTATTGCAGTGTCAGTTGTCAAATAAGCTGCATTCTTCAATGTCCCATCGATATCATCACATTTAAGTCATAAAAGCACTCTGGAGTGGATCTTCTGTCGTTTCAGTGTGATTCCAGTGTCTTTGAACACAAAATGGCGTCTAAACATCAAATAAGTGCAAAACAATGCTTTTACAAGTTTAATGTGGGGAAAAGGCTGTAATAGCTGTTTCACGCAGGGAAGAGGCTTTTAAGCTGTTATTTGCATGTAACACACGTTTTAACCACTATTGCAGTGTCAGTTGTCAAATAAGCTGCATTCTTCAATGTCCCATCGATATCATCACATTTAAGTCATAAAAGCACTCTGGAGTGGATCTTCTGTCGCTTCAGTGTGATTCCAGTGTCTTTGAACACAGAATGGCGTCTAAACATCAAATAAGTGCAAAACAATGCTTTTACAAGTTTAATGTGGGGAAAAGGCTGTAATAGCTGTTTCACGCAGGGAAGAGGCTTTTAAGCTGTTATTTGCATGTAACACACGTTTAACCACTATTGCAGTGTCAGTTGTCAAATAAGCTGCATTCTTCAATGTCCCATCGATATCATCACATTTAAGTCATAAAAGCACTCTGGAGTGGATCTTCTGTCGTTTCAGTGTGATTCCAGTGTCTTTGAACACAAAATGGCGTCTAAACATCAAATAAGTGCAAAACAATGCTCTTACAAGTTTAATGTGGGGAAAAGGCTGTAATAGCTGTTTCACGCAGGGAAGAGGCTTTTAAGCTGTTATTTGCATGTAACACACGTTTGAACCACTATTGCAGTGTCAGTTGTCAAATAAGCTGCATTCTTCAATGTCCCATCGATATCATCACATTTAAGTCATAAAAGCACTCTGGAGTGGATCTTCTGTCGTTTCAGTGTGATTCCAGTGTCTTTGAACACAGAATGGCGTCTAAACATCAAATAAGTGCAAAACAATGCTTTTACAAGTTTAATGTGGGGAAAAGGCTGTAATAGCTGTTTCACGCAGGGAAGAGGCTTTTAAGCTGTTATTTGCATGTAACACACGTTTTAACCACTATTGCAGTGTCAGTTGTCAAATAAGCTGCATTCTTCAATGTCCCATCGATATCATCACATTTAAGTCATAAAAGCACTCTGGAGTGGATCTTCTGTCGCTTCAGTGTGATTCCAGTGTCTTTGAACACAGAATGGCGTCTAAACATCAAATAAGTGCAAAACAATGCTTTTACAAGTTTAATGTGGGGAAAAGGCTGTAATAGCTGTTTCACGCAGGGAAGAGGCTTTTAAGCTGTTATTTGCATGTAACACACGTTTTAACCACTATTGCAGTGTCAGTTGTCAAATAAGCTGCTTTCTTCAATGTCCCATCGATATCATCACATTTAAGTCATAAAAGCACTCTGGAGTGGATCTTCTGTCGTTTCAGTGTGATTCCAGTGTCTTTGAACACAAAATGGCGTCTAAACATCAAATAAGTGCAAAACAATGCTTTTACAAGTTTAATGTGGGGAAAAGGCCGTAATAGCTGTTTCACGCAGGGAAGAGGCTTTTAAGCTGTTATTTGCATGTAACACACGTTTTAACCACTATTGCAGTGTCAGTTGTCAAATAAGCTGCATTCTTCAATGTCCCATCGATATCATCACATTTAAGTCATAAAAGCACTCTGGAGTGGATCTTCTGTCGTTTCAGTGTGATTCCAGTGTCTTTGAACACAAAATGGCGTCTAAACATCAAATAAGTGCAAAACAATGCTTTTACAAGTTTAATGTGGGGAAAAGGCTATAATAGCTGTTTCACGCAGGGAAGAGGCTTTTAAGCTTTTATTTGCATGTAACACACGTTTTAACCACTATTGCAGTGTCAGTTGTCAAATAAGCTGCTTTCTTCAATGTCCCATCGATATCATCACATTTAAGTCATAAAAGCACTCTGGAGTGGATCTTCTGTCGTTTCAGTGTGATTCCAGTGTCTTTGAACACAAAATGGCGTCTAAACATCAAATAAGTGCAAAACAATGCCTTTACAAGTTTAATGTGGGGAAAAGGCTGTAATAGCTGTTTCACGCAGGGAAGAGGCTTTTAAGCTGTTATTTGCATGTAACACACGTTTTAACCACTATTGCAGTGTCAGTTGTCAAATAAGCTGCATTCTTCAATGTCCCATCGATATCATCACATTTAAGTCATAAAAGCACTCTGGAGTGGATCTTCTGTCGCTTCAGTGTGATTCCAGTGTCTTTGAACACAGAATGGCGTCTAAACATCAAATAAGTGCAAAACAATGCTTTTACAAGTTTAATGTGGGGAAAAGGCTGTAATAGCTGTTTCACGCAGGGAAGAGGCTTTTAAGCTGTTATTTGCATGTAACACACGTTTTAACCACTATTGCAGTGTCAGTTGTCAAATAAGCTGCTTTCTTCAATGTCCCATCGATATCATCACATTTAAGTCATAAAAGCACTCTGGAGTGGATCTTCTGTCGTTTCAGTGTGATTCCAGTGTCTTTGAACACAAAATGGCGTCTAAACATCAAATAAGTGCAAAACAATGCTTTTACAAGTTTAATGTGGGGAAAAGGCTGTAATAGCTGTTTCACGCAGGGAAGAGGCTTTTAAGCTGTTATTTGCATGTAACACACGTTTTAACCACTATTGCAGTGTCAGTTGTCAAATAAGCTGCATTCTTCAATGTCCCATCGATATCATCACATTTAAGTCATAAAAGCACTCTGGAGTGGATCTTCTGTCGTTTCAGTGTGATTCCAGTGTCTTTGAACACAGAATGGCGTCTAAACATCAAATAAGTGCAAAACAATGCTTTTACAAGTTTAATGTGGGGAAAAGGCTGTAATAGCTGTTTCACGCAGGGAAGAGGCTTTTAAGCTGTTATTTGCATGTAACACACGTTTAAACCACTATTGCAGTGTCAGTTGTCAAATAAGCTGCATTCTTCAATGTCCCATCAATATCATCACATTTAAGTCATAAAAGCACTCTGGAGTGGATCTTCTGTCGTTTCAGTGTGATTCCAGTGTCTTTGAACACAAAATGGCGTCTAAACATCAAATAAGTGCAAAACAATGCTTTTACAAGTTTAATGTGGGGAAAAGGCTGTAATAGCTGTTTCACGCAGGGAAGAGGCTTTTAAGCTGTTATTTGCATGTAACACACGTTTTAACCACTATTGCAGTGTCAGTTGTCAAATAAGCTGCATTCTTCAGTGTCCCATCGATATCATCACATTTAAGTCATAAAAGCACTCTGGAGTGGATCTTCTGTCGCTTCAGTGTGATTCCAGTGTCTTTGAACACAGAATGGCGTCCAAACATCAAATAAGTGCAAAACAATGCTTTTACAAGTTTAATGTGGGAAAAGGCTGTAATAGCTGTTTCACGCAGGGAAGAGGCTTTTAAGCTGTTATTTGCATGTAACACACGTTTTAACCACTATTGCAGTGTCAGTTGTCAAATAAGCTGCTTTCTTCAATGTCCCATCGATATCATCACATTTAAGTCATAAAAGCACTCTGGAGTGGATCTTCTGTCGCTTCAGTGTGATTCCAGTGTCTTTGAACACAGAATGGCGTCTAAACATCAAATAAGTGCAAAACAATGCTTTTACAAGTTTAATGTGGGGAAAAGGCTGTAATAGCTGTTTCACGCAGGGAAGAGGCTTTTAAGCTGTTATTTGCATGTAACACACGTTTTAACCACTATTGCAGTGTCAGTTGTCAAATAAGCTGCTTTCTTCAATGTCCCATCGATATCATCACATTTAAGTCATAAAAGCACTCTGGAGTGGATCTTCTGTCATTTCAGTGTGATTCCAGTGTCTTTGAACACAAAATGGCGTCTAAACATCAAATAAGTGCAAAACAATGCTTTTACAAGTTTAATGTGGGGAAAAGGCTGTAATAGCTGTTTCACGCAGGGAAGAGGCTTTTATGCGGTTATTTGCATGTAACACACGTTTTAACCACTATTGCAGTGTCAGTTGTCAAATAAGCTGCATTCTTCAGTGTCCCATCGATATCATCACATTTAAGTCATAAAAGCACTCTGGAGTGGATCTTCTGTCGCTTCAGTGTGATTCCAGTGTCTTTGAACACAGAATGGCGTCTAAACATCAAATAAGTGCAAAACAATGCTTTTACAAGTTTAATGTGGGGAAAAGGCTGTAATAGCTGTTTCACGCAGGGAAGAGGCTTTTAAGCTGTTATTTGCATGTAACACACGTTTTAACCACTATTGCAGTGTCAGTTGTCAAATAAGCTGCTTTCTTCAATGTCCCATCGATATCATCACATTTAAGTCATAAAAGCACTCTGGAGTGGATCTTCTGTCGCTTCAGTGTGATTCCAGTGTCTTTGAACACAGAATGGCGTCTAAACATCAAATAAGTGCAAAACAATGCTTTTACAAGTTTAATGTGGGGAAAAGGCTGTAATAGCTGTTTCACGCAGGGAAGAGGCTTTTAAGCTGTTATTTGCATGTAACACACGTTTAAACCACTATTGCAGTGTCAGTTGTCAAATAAGCTGCTTTCTTCAATGTCCCATCGATATCATCACATTTAAGTCATAAAAGCACTCTGGAGTGGATCTTCTGTCATTTCAGTGTGATTCCAGTGTCTTTGAACACAAAATGGCGTCTAAACATCAAATAAGTGCAAAACAATGCTTTTACAAGTTTAATGTGGGGAAAAGGCTGTAATAGCTGTTTCACGCAGGGAAGAGGCTTTTAAGCTGTTATTTGCATGTAACACACGTTTTAACCACTATTGCAGTGTCAGTTGTCAAATAAGCTGCTTTCTTCAATGTCCCATCGATATCATCACATTTAAGTCATAAAAGCACTCTGGAGTGGATCTTCTGTCGTTTCAGTGTGATTCCAGTGTCTTTGAACACAAAATGGCGTCTAAACATCAAATAAGTGCAAAACAATGCTTTTACAAGTTTAATGTGGGGAAAAGGCTGTAATAGCTGTTTCACGCAGGGAAGAGGCTTTTAAGCTGTTATTTGCATGTAACACACGTTTTAACCACTATTGCAGTGTCAGTTGTCAAATAAGCTGCATTCTTCAATGTCCCATCGATATCATCACATTTAAGTCATAAAAGCACTCTGGAGTGGATCTTCTGTCGTTTCAGTGTGATTCCAGTGTCTTTGAACACAGAATGGCGTCTAAACATCAAATAAGTGCAAAACAATGCTTTTACAAGTTTAATGTGGGGAAAAGGCTGTAATAGCTGTTTCACGCAGGGAAGAGGCTTTTAAGCTGTTATTTGCATGTAACACACGTTTAAACCACTATTGCAGTGTCAGTTGTCAAATAAGCTGCATTCTTCAATGTCCCATCAATATCATCACATTTAAGTCATAAAAGCACTCTGGAGTGGATCTTCTGTCGTTTCAGTGTGATTCCAGTGTCTTTGAACACAAAATGGCGTCTAAACATCAAATAAGTGCAAAACAATGCTTTTACAAGTTTAATGTGGGGAAAAGGCTGTAATAGCTGTTTCACGCAGGGAAGAGGCTTTTAAGCTGTTATTTGCATGTAACACACGTTTTAACCACTATTGCAGTGTCAGTTGTCAAATAAGCTGCATTCTTCAGTGTCCCATCGATATCATCACATTTAAGTCATAAAAGCACTCTGGAGTGGATCTTCTGTCGCTTCAGTGTGATTCCAGTGTCTTTGAACACAGAATGGCGTCCAAACATCAAATAAGTGCAAAACAATGCTTTTACAAGTTTAATGTGGGGAAAAGGCTGTAATAGCTGTTTCACGCAGGGAAGAGGCTTTTAAGCTGTTATTTGCATGTAACACACGTTTTAACCACTATTGCAGTGTCAGTTGTCAAATAAGCTGCTTTCTTCAATGTCCCATCGATATCATCACATTTAAGTCATAAAAGCACTCTGGAGTGGATCTTCTGTCGCTTCAGTGTGATTCCAGTGTCTTTGAACACAGAATGGCGTCTAAACATCAAATAAGTGCAAAACAATGCTTTTACAAGTTTAATGTGGGGAAAAGGCTGTAATAGCTGTTTCACGCAGGGAAGAGGCTTTTAAGCTGTTATTTGCATGTAACACACGTTTTAACCACTATTGCAGTGTCAGTTGTCAAATAAGCTGCTTTCTTCAATGTCCCATCGATATCATCACATTTAAGTCATAAAAGCACTCAGTGGATCTTCTGTCGTTTCAGTGTGATTCCAGTGTCCTTGAACACAAAATGGCGTCTAAACATCAAATAAGTGCAAAAAAATGCTTTTACAAGTTTAATGTGGGGAAAAGGCTGTAATAGCTGTTTCACGCAGGGAAGAGGCTTTTAAGCTGTTATTTGCATGTAACACACGTTTTAACCACTATTGCAGTGTCAGTTGTCAAATAAGCTGCATTCTTCAATGTCCCATCGATATCATCACATTTAAGTCATAAAAGCACTCTGGAGTGGATCTTCTGTCGTTTCAGTGTGATTCCAGTGTCTTTGAACACAAAATGGCGTCTAAACATCAAATAAGTGCAAAACAATGCTTTTACAAGTTTAATGTGGGAAAAAGGCTGTAATAGCTGTTTCACGCAGGGAAGAGGCTTTTAAGCTGTTATTTGCATGTAACACACGTTTTAACCACTATTGCAGTGTCAGTTGTCAAATAAGCTGCATTCTTCAATGTCCCATCGATATCATCACTTTTAAGTCATAAAAGCACTCTGGAGTGGATCTTCTGTCGTTTCAGTGTGATTCCAGTGTCTTTGAACACAAAATGGCGTCTAAACATCAAATAAGTGCAAAACAATGCTTTTACAAGTTTAATGTGGGGAAAAGGCTGTAATAGCTGTTTCACGCAGGGAAGAGGCTTTTAAGCTGTTATTTGCATGTAACACACGTTTTAACCACTATTGCAGTGTCAGTTGTCAAATAAGCTGCATTCTTCAATGTCCCATTGATATCATCACATTTAAGTCATAAAAGCACTCTGGAGTGGATCTTCTGTCGTTTCAGTGTGATTCCAGTGTCCTTGAACACAAAATGGCGTCTAAACATCAAATAAGTGCAAAACAATGCTTTTACAAGTTTAATGTGGGGAAAAGGCTGTAATAGCTGTTTAACGCAGGGAAGAGGCTTTTAAGCTGTTATTTGCATGTAACACACGTTTTAACCACTATTGCAGTGTCAGTTGTCAAATAAGCTGCATTCTTCAATGTCCCATCGATATCATCACTTTTAAGTCATAAAAGCACTCTGGAGTGGATCTTCTGTCGTTTCAGTGTGATTCCAGTGTCTTTGAACACAAAATGGCGTCTAAACATCAAATAAGTGCAAAACAATGCTTTTACAAGTTTAATGTGGGGAAAAGGCTGTAATAGCTGTTTCACGCAGGGAAGAGGCTTTTAAGCTGTTATTTGCATGTAACACACGTTTAACCACTATTGCAGTGTCAGTTGTCAAATAAGCTGCTTTCTTCAATATCCCATCGATATCATCACATTTAAGTCATAAAAGCACTCTGGAGTGGATCTTCTGTCGTTTCAGTGTGATTCCAGTGTCTTTGAACACAAAATGGCGTCTAAACATCAAATAAGTGCAAAACAATGCTTTTACAAGTTTAATGTGGGGAAAAGGCAGTAATAGCTGTTTCACGCAGGGAAGAGGCTTTTAAGCTGTTATTTGCATGTAACACACGTTTTAACCACTATTGCAGTGTCAGTTGTCAAATAAGCTGCTTTCTTCAATGTCCCATCGATATCATCACATTTAAGTCATAAAAGCACTCTGGAGTGGATCTTCTGTCGTTTCAGTGTGATTCCAGTGTCTTTGAACACAAAATGGCGTCTAAACATCAAATAAGTGCAAAACAATGCTTTTACAAGTTTAATGTGGGGAAAAGGCAGTAATAGCTGTTTCACGCAGGGAAGAGGCTTTTAAGCTGTTATTTGCATGTAACACACGTTTTAACCACTATTGCAGTGTCAGTTGTCAAATAAGCTGCTTTCTTCAATGTCCCATCCGATATCATCACATTTAAGTCATAAAAGCACTCTGGAGTGGATCTTCTGTCGTTTCAGTGTGATTCCAGTGTCTTTTGAACACAAAATGGCGTCTAAACATCAAATAAGTGCAAAACAATGCTTTTACAAGTTTAATGTGGGGAAAAGGCAGTAATAGCTGTTTCACGCAGGGAAGAGGCTTTTAAGCTGTTATTTGCATGTAACACACGTTTTAACCACTATTGCAGTGTCAGTTGTCAAATAAGCTGCTTTCTTCAATGTCCCATCGATATCATCACATTTAAGTCATAAAAAGCACTCTGGAGTGGATCTTCTGTCGTTTCAGTGTGATTCCAGTGTCTTTGAACACAAAATGGCGTCTAAACATCAAATAAGTGCAAAACAATGCTTTTACAAGTTTAATGTGGGGAAAAGGCTGTAATAGCTGTTTCACGCAGGGAAGAGGCTTTTAAGCTGTTATTTGCATGTAACACACGTTTTTAACCACTATTGCAGTGTCAGTTGTCAAATAAGCTGCATTCTTCAATGTCCCATCGATATCATCACATTTAAGTCATAAAAGCACTCTGGAGTGGATCTTCTGTTGTTTCAGTGTGATTCCAGTGTCTTTGAACACAAAATGGCGTCTAAACATCAAATAAGTGCAAAACAATGCTTTTACAAGTTTAATGTGGGGAAAAGGCTGTAATAGCTGTTTCACGCAGGGAAGAGGCTTTTAAGCTGTTATTTGCATGTAACACACGTTTTAACCACTATTGCAGTGTCAGTTGTCAAATAAGCTGCATTCTTCAATGTCCCATCGATATCATCACATTTAAGTCATAAAAGCACTCTGGAGTGGATCTTCTGTTGTTTCAGTGTGATTCCAGTGTCTTTGAACACAAAATGGCGTCTAAACATCAAATAAGTGCAAAAAAATGCTTTTACAAGTTTAATGTGGGGAAAAGGCTGTAATAGCTGTTTCACGCAGGGAAGAGGCTTTTAAGCTGTTATTTGCATGTAACACACGTTTTAACCACTATTGCAGTGTCAGTTGTCAAATAAGCTGCATTCTTCAATGTCCCATCGATATCATCACATTTAAGTCATAAAAGCACTCTGGAGTGGATCTTCTGTCGTTTCAGTGTGATTCCAGTGTCTTTGAACACAAAATGGCGTCTAAACATCAAATAAGTGCAAAACAATGCTTTTACAAGTTTAATGTGGGAAAAAGGCTGTAATAGCTGTTTCACGCAGGGAAGAGGCTTTTAAGCTGTTATTTGCATGTAACACACGTTTTAACCACTATTGCAGTGTCAGTTGTCAAATAAGCTGCATTCTTCAATGTCCCATCGATATCATCACTTTTAAGTCATAAAAGCACTCTGGAGTGGATCTTCTGTCGTTTCAGTGTGATTCCAGTGTCTTTGAACACAAAATGGCGTCTAAACATCAAATAAGTGCAAAACAATGCTTTTACAAGTTTAATGTGGGGAAAAGGCTGTAATAGCTGTTTCACGCAGGGAAGAGGCTTTTAAGCTGTTATTTGCATGTAACACACGTTTTAACCACTATTGCAGTGTCAGTTGTCAAATAAGCTGCTTTCTTCAATATCCCATCGATATCATCACATTTAAGTCATAAAAGCACTCTGGAGTGGATCTTCTGTCGTTTCAGTGTGATTCCAGTGTCTTTGAACACAAAATGGCGTCTAAACATCAAATAAGTGCAAAACAATGCTTTTACAAGTTTAATGTGGGGAAAAGGCAGTAATAGCTGTTTCACGCAGGGAAGAGGCTTTTAAGCTGTTATTTGCATGTAACACACGTTTTAACCACTATTGCAGTGTCAGTTGTCAAATAAGCTGCTTTCTTCAATGTCCCATCGATATCATCACATTTAAGTCATAAAAGCACTCTGGAGTGGATCTTCTGTCGTTTCAGTGTGATTCCAGTGTCTTTGAACACAAAATGGCGTCTAAACATCAAATAAGTGCAAAACAATGCTTTTACAAGTTTAATGTGGGGAAAAGGCAGTAATAGCTGTTTCACGCAGGGAAGAGGCTTTTAAGCTGTTATTTGCATGTAACACACGTTTTAACCACTATTGCAGTGTCAGTTGTCAAATAAGCTGCTTTCTTCAATGTCCCATCGATATCATCACATTTAAGTCATAAAAGCACTCTGGAGTGGATCTTCTGTCGTTTCAGTGTGATTCCAGTGTCTTTGAACACAAAATGGCGTCTAAACATCAAATAAGTGCAAAACAATGCTTTTACAAGTTTAATGTGGGGAAAAGGCAGTAATAGCTGTTTCACGCAGGGAAGAGGCTTTTAAGCTGTTATTTGCATGTAACACACGTTTTAACCACTATTGCAGTGTCAGTTGTCAAATAAGCTGCTTTCTTCAATGTCCCATCGATATCATCACATTTAAGTCATAAAAGCACTCTGGAGTGGATCTTCTGTCGTTTCAGTGTGATTCCAGTGTCTTTGAACACAAAATGGCGTCTAAACATCAAATAAGTGCAAAACAATGCTTTTACAAGTTTAATGTGGGGAAAAGGCTGTAATAGCTGTTTCACGCAGGGAAGAGGCTTTTAAGCTGTTATTTGCATGTAACACACGTTTTAACCACTATTGCAGTGTCAGTTGTCAAATAAGCTGCATTCTTCAATGTCCCATCGATATCATCACATTTAAGTCATAAAAGCACTCTGGAGTGGATCTTCTGTTGTTTCAGTGTGATTCCAGTGTCTTTGAACACAAAATGGCGTCTAAACATCAAATAAGTGCAAAACAATGCTTTTACAAGTTTAATGTGGGGAAAAGGCTGTAATAGCTGTTTCACGCAGGGAAGAGGCTTTTAAGCTGTTATTTGCATGTAACACACGTTTTAACCACTATTGCAGTGTCAGTTGTCAAATAAGCTGCATTCTTCAATGTCCCATCGATATCATCACATTTAAGTCATAAAAGCACTCTGGAGTGGATCTTCTGTTGTTTCAGTGTGATTCCAGTGTCTTTGAACACAAAATGGCGTCTAAACATCAAATAAGTGCAAAACAATGCTTTTACAAGTTTAATGTGGGGAAAAGGCTGTAATAGCTGTTTCACGCAGGGAAGAGGCTTTTAAGCTGTTATTTGCATGTAACACACGTTTTAACCACTATTGCAGTGTCAGTTGTCAAATAAGCTGCATTCTTCAATGTCCCATCGATATCATCACATTTAAGTCATAAAAGCACTCTGGAGTGGATCTTCTGTCGTTTCAGTGTGATTCCAGTGTCTTTGAACACAAAATGGCGTCTAAACATCAAATAAGTGCAAAACAATGCTTTTACAAGTTTAATGTGGGGAAAAGGCTGTAATAGCTGTTTCACGCAGGGAAGAGGCTTTTAAGCTGTTATTTGCATGTAACACACGTTTTAACCACTATTGCAGTGTCAGTTGTCAAATAAGCTGCATTCTTCAATGTCCCATTGATATCATCACATTTAAGTCATAAAAGCACTCTGGAGTGGATCTTCTGTCGTTTCAGTGTGATTCCAGTGTCCTTGAACACAAAATGGCGTCTAAACATCAAATAAGTGCAAAACAATGCTTTTACAAGTTTAATGTGGGGAAAAGGCTGTAATAGCTGTTTCACGCAGGGAAGAGGCTTTTAAGCTGTTATTTGCATGTAACACACGTTTTAACCACTATTGCAGTGTCAGTTGTCAAATAAGCTGCTTTCTTCAATATCCCATCGATATCATCACATTTAAGTCATAAAAGCACTCTGGAGTGGATCTTCTGTCGTTTCAGTGTGATTCCAGTGTCTTTGAACACAAAATGGCGTCTAAACATCAAATAAGTGCAAAACAATGCTTTTACAAGTTTAATGTGGGGAAAAGGCAGTAATAGCTGTTTCACGCAGGGAAGAGGCTTTTAAGCTGTTATTTGCATGTAACACACGTTTTAACCACTATTGCAGTGTCAGTTGTCAAATAAGCTGCTTTCTTCAATGTCCCATCGATATCATCACATTTAAGTCATAAAAGCACTCTGGAGTGGATCTTCTGTCGTTTCAGTGTGATTCCAGTGTCTTTGAACACAAAATGGCGTCTAAACATCAAATAAGTGCAAAACAATGCTTTTACAAGTTTAATGTGGGGAAAAGGCAGTAATAGCTGTTTCACGCAGGGAAGAGGCTTTTAAGCTGTTATTTGCATGTAACACACGTTTTAACCACTATTGCAGTGTCAGTTGTCAAATAAGCTGCTTTCTTCAATGTCCCATCGATATCATCACATTTAAGTCATAAAAGCACTCTGGAGTGGATCTTCTGTCGTTTCAGTGTGATTCCAGTGTCTTTGAACACAAAATGGCGTCTAAACATCAAATAAGTGCAAAACAATGCTTTTACAAGTTTAATGTGGGGAAAAGGCAGTAATAGCTGTTTCACGCAGGGAAGAGGCTTTTAAGCTGTTATTTGCATGTAACACACGTTTTAACCACTATTGCAGTGTCAGTTGTCAAATAAGCTGCTTTCTTCAATGTCCCATCGATATCATCACATTTAAGTCATAAAAGCACTCTGGAGTGGATCTTCTGTCGTTTCAGTGTGATTCCAGTGTCTTTGAACACAAAATGGCGTCTAAACATCAAATAAGTGCAAAACAATGCTTTTACAAGTTTAATGTGGGGAAAAGGCTGTAATAGCTGTTTCACGCAGGGAAGAGGCTTTTAAGCTGTTATTTGCATGTAACACACGTTTTAACCACTATTGCAGTGTCAGTTGTCAAATAAGCTGCATTCTTCAATGTCCCATCGATATCATCACATTTAAGTCATAAAAGCACTCTGGAGTGGATCTTCTGTTGTTTCAGTGTGATTCCAGTGTCTTTGAACACAAAATGGCGTCTAAACATCAAATAAGTGCAAAACAATGCTTTTACAAGTTTAATGTGGGGAAAAGGCTGTAATAGCTGTTTCACGCAGGGAAGAGGCTTTTAAGCTGTTATTTGCATGTAACACACGTTTTAACCACTATTGCAGTGTCAGTTGTCAAATAAGCTGCATTCTTCAATGTCCCATCGATATCATCACATTTAAGTCATAAAAGCACTCTGGAGTGGATCTTCTGTCGTTTCAGTGTGATTCCAGTGTCTTTGAACACAAAATGGCGTCTAAACATCAAATAAGTGCAAAACAATGCTTTTACAAGTTTAATGTGGGGAAAAGGCTGTAATAGCTGTTTCACGCAGGGAAGAGGCTTTTAAGCTGTTATTTGCATGTAACACACGTTTTAACCACTATTGCAGTGTCAGTTGTCAAATAAGCTGCATTCTTCAATGTCCCATTGATATCATCACATTTAAGTCATAAAAGCACTCTGGAGTGGATCTTCTGTCGTTTCAGTGTGATTCCAGTGTCCTTGAACACAAAATGGCGTCTAAACATCAAATAAGTGCAAAACAATGCTTTTACAAGTTTAATGTGGGGAAAAGGCTGTAATAGGGTTAGGGTTAGGGTTAGGGTTAGGGTTAGGGTTAGGGTTAGGGTTAGGTATTAGGCTGGAAAAGGGTATGTCGCGGCGACATATGCAAATAGCGTCCGCTAGGAATGTCGTAGAGAGCTGAAAGTAAGAAATGAGCATCGTTCAGACAATTTTCTATCATGGGGGGGGCACTTCAAAAGTCGGACTTCCGGTGTCCCTAGCTCGTGACCGGAAGTAGTAGACCGGAAGTGGGTGGTGTCCACTCAAAGGTCTGGCCGAGACGAGTCCATAGACGTCTGAACCATCTCCGTGGCACTTACCGTTGGCGAGATATAGCGGGATGTCGTTCCCCCATAGACTCCCATGTTAAATGGATGTCGTCCTTGAAAAACTCCTAAGTGTTTTGTCGTTGTATGGGTAGGGGACATTGCAGAAACCACTGAGGAGCATGAATCAGGCCATTTCATTTCCTTTGAAAAGGCGGACCGGAAGTGGCCGTGTCTCGGCCGGGGAGGGTCCGCGAGCCTCATGTTGGGTGTCCACGTGTAGGTCTGGCCGAGACGAGTCCATAGACATCTGAACCATCCCCGTGGCACGTACCGTTGGCGAGATACCGCGAGATGTCGTTCCCCCATAGACTCCCATGTTAAATGGATGTCGGCCTTGAAAAGTTCCTAAGTGTTTTGTCGTTGTATGGAAAGGGGACATCCCAGAGACCACTTAGGAGCATGAATCAGGCAATTTTATTTTCTTGTAAAACGCGGACCGGAAGTGGCCGTATCTCGGCCCAGGAAGGTCCCGCGGACCTCATGTTGGGTGTCTAAGTGAAGGTCTGGCCGAGACGAGTCCATAGATGTCTGAACCATCTCCGTGGCACGTACCGTTGGCGAGATACCGCGAGATGTCGCTCCCCCATAGACTCCCATGTTAAATGGATGTCCCCCCTTGAAAAACGACCAAGTGTTTTGGAATAACGTGTCTCCAGAACATGCATAGGAGCACGTTTCAGGCCATTTGGAGTCGAATGGTCCCTATATTGGCATGTGCCATGTGTCAGACACTTAGGGTTAGGATGAGAGGTTCCTGGTAGGGTTATATATAGTAAGTGGGCCGTGTTGGGTGTCCACGTGTAGGTCTGGCCGAGACGAGTCCATAGACATCTGAACCATCCCCGTGGCACGTACCGTTGGCGAGATACCGCGAGATGTCGTTCCCCCATAGACTCCCATGTTAAATGGATGTCGGCCTTGAAAAGTTCCTAAGTGTTTTGTCGTTGTATGGAAAGGGGACATCCCAGAGACCACTTAGGAGCATGAATCAGGCAATTTTATTTTCTTGTAAAACGCGGACCGGAAGTGGCCGTATCTCGGCCCAGGAAGGTCCCGCGGACCTCATGTTGGGTGTCTAAGTGAAGGTCTGGCCGAGACGAGTCCATAGATGTCTGAACCATCTCCGTGGCACGTACCGTTGGCGAGATACCGCGAGATGTCGCTCCCCCATAGACTCCCATGTTAAATGGATGTCCCCCCTTGAAAAACGACCAAGTGTTTTGGAATAACGTGTCTCCAGAACATGCATAGGAGCACGTTTCAGGCCATTTGGAGTCGAATGGTCCCTATATTGGCATGTGCCATGTGTCAGACACTTAGGGTTAGGATGAGAGGTTCCTGGTAGGGTTATATATAGTAAGTGGGCCGTGTTGGGTGTCCACGTGTAGGTCTGGCCGAGACGAGTCCATAGACATCTGAACCATCCCCGTGGCACGTACCGTTGGCGAGATACCGCGAGATGTCGTTCCCCCATAGACTCCCATGTTAAATGGATGTCGGCCTTGAAAAGTTAGGGTTAGGGTTAGGGTTAGGGTTAGGGTTAGGGTTAGGGTTAGGGTTAGGGTTAGGGTTAGGGTTAGGGTTAGGGTTAGGGTTAGGGTTAGGGTTAGGGTTAGGGTTAGGGTTAGGGTTAGGGTTAGGGTTAGGGTTAGGGTTAGGGTTAGGGTTAGGGTTAGGGTTAGGGTTAGGGTTAGGGTTAGGGTTAGGTATTAGGCTGGAAAAGGGTATGTCGCGGCGACATATGCAAATAGCGTCCGCTAGGAATGTCGTAGAGAGCTGAAAGTAAGAAATGAGCATCGTTCAGACAATTTTCTATCATGGGGGGGGCACTTCAAAAGTCGGACTTCCGGTGTCCCTAGCTCGTGACCGGAAGTAGTAGACCGGAAGTGGGTGGTGTCCACTCAAAGGTCTGGCCGAGACGAGTCCATAGACGTCTGAACCATCTCCGTGGCACTTACCGTTGGCGAGATATAGCGGGATGTCGTTCCCCCATAGACTCCCATGTTAAATGGATGTCGTCCTTGAAAAACTCCTAAGTGTTTTGTCGTTGTATGGGTAGGGGACATTGCAGAAACCACTGAGGAGCATGAATCAGGCCATTTCATTTCCTTTGAAAAGGCGGACCGGAAGTGGCCGTGTCTCGGCCGGGGAGGGTCCGCGAGCCTCATGTTGGGTGTCCACGTGTAGGTCTGGCCGAGACGAGTCCATAGACATCTGAACCATCCCCGTGGCACGTACCGTTGGCGAGATACCGCGAGATGTCGTTCCCCCATAGACTCCCATGTTAAATGGATGTCGGCCTTGAAAAGTTCCTAAGTGTTTTGTCGTTGTATGGAAAGGGGACATCCCAGAGACCACTTAGGAGCATGAATCAGGCAATTTTATTTTCTTGTAAAACGCGGACCGGAAGTGGCCGTATCTCGGCCCAGGAAGGTCCCGCGGACCTCATGTTGGGTGTCTAAGTGAAGGTCTGGCCGAGACGAGTCCATAGATGTCTGAACCATCTCCGTGGCACGTACCGTTGGCGAGATACCGCGAGATGTCGCTCCCCCATAGACTCCCATGTTAAATGGATGTCCCCCCTTGAAAAACGACCAAGTGTTTTGGAATAACGTGTCTCCAGAACATGCATAGGAGCACGTTTCAGGCCATTTGGAGTCGAATGGTCCCTATATTGGCATGTGCCATGTGTCAGACACTTAGGGTTAGGATGAGAGGTTCCTGGTAGGGTTATATATAGTAAGTGGGCCGTGTTGGGTGTCCACGTGTAGGTCTGGCCGAGACGAGTCCATAGACATCTGAACCATCCCCGTGGCACGTACCGTTGGCGAGATACCGCGAGATGTCGTTCCCCCATAGACTCCCATGTTAAATGGATGTCGGCCTTGAAAAGTTCCTAAGTGTTTTGTCGTTGTATGGAAAGGGGACATCCCAGAGACCACTTAGGAGCATGAATCAGGCAATTTTATTTTCTTGTAAAACGCGGACCGGAAGTGGCCGTATCTCGGCCCAGGAAGGTCCCGCGGACCTCATGTTGGGTGTCTAAGTGAAGGTCTGGCCGAGACGAGTCCATAGATGTCTGAACCATCTCCGTGGCACGTACCGTTGGCGAGATACCGCGAGATGTCGCTCCCCCATAGACTCCCATGTTAAATGGATGTCCCCCCTTGAAAAACGACCAAGTGTTTTGGAATAACGTGTCTCCAGAACATGCATAGGAGCACGTTTCAGGCCATTTGGAGTCGAATGGTCCCTATATTGGCATGTGCCATGTGTCAGACACTTAGGGTTAGGATGAGAGGTTCCTGGTAGGGTTATATATAGTAAGTGGGCCGTGTTGGGTGTCCACGTGTAGGTCTGGCCGAGACGAGTCCATAGACATCTGAACCATCCCCGTGGCACGTACCGTTGGCGAGATACCGCGAGATGTCGTTCCCCCATAGACTCCCATGTTAAATGGATGTCGGCCTTGAAAAGTTCCTAAGTGTTTTGTCGTTGTATGGAAAGGGGACATCCCAGAGACCACTTAGGAGCATGAATCAGGCAATTTTATTTTCTTGTAAAACGCGGACCGGAAGTGGCCGTATCTCGGCCCAGGAAGGTCCCGCGGACCTCATGTTGGGTGTCTAAGTGAAGGTCTGGCCGAGACGAGTCCATAGATGTCTGAACCATCTCCGTGGCACGTACCGTTGGCGAGATACCGCGAGATGTCGCTCCCCCATAGACTCCCATGTTAAATGGATGTCCCCCCTTGAAAAACGACCAAGTGTTTTGGAATAACGTGTCTCCAGAACATGCATAGGAGCACGTTTCAGGCCATTTGGAGTCGAATGGTCCCTATATTGGCATGTGCCATGTGTCAGACACTTAGGGTTAGGATGAGAGGTTCCTGGTAGGGTTATATATAGTAAGTGGGCCGTGTTGGGTGTCCACGTGTAGGTCTGGCCGAGACGAGTCCATAGACATCTGAACCATCCCCGTGGCACGTACCGTTGGCGAGATACCGCGAGATGTCGTTCCCCCATAGACTCCCATGTTAAATGGATGTCGGCCTTGAAAAGTTCCTAAGTGTTTTGTCGTTGTATGGAAAGGGGACATCCCAGAGACCACTTAGGAGCATGAATCAGGCAATTTTATTTTCTTGTAAAACGCGGACCGGAAGTGGCCGTATCTCGGCCCAGGAAGGTCCCGCGGACCTCATGTTGGGTGTCTAAGTGAAGGTCTGGCCGAGACGAGTCCATAGATGTCTGAACCATCTCCGTGGCACGTACCGTTGGCGAGATACCGCGAGATGTCGCTCCCCCATAGACTCCCATGTTAAATGGATGTCCCCCCTTGAAAAACGACCAAGTGTTTTGGAATAACGTGTCTCCAGAACATGCATAGGAGCACGTTTCAGGCCATTTGGAGTCGAATGGTCCCTATATTGGCATGTGCCATGTGTCAGACACTTAGGGTTAGGATGAGAGGTTCCTGGTAGGGTTATATATAGTAAGTGGGCCGTGTTGGGTGTCCACGTGTAGGTCTGGCCGAGACGAGTCCATAGACATCTGAACCATCCCCGTGGCACGTACCGTTGGCGAGATACCGCGAGATGTCGTTCCCCCATAGACTCCCATGTTAAATGGATGTCGGCCTTGAAAAGTTAGGGTTAGGGTTAGGGTTAGGGTTAGGGTTAGGGTTAGGGTTAGGGTTAGGGTTAGGGTTAGGGTTAGGGTTAGGGTTAGGTATTAGGCTGGAAAAGGGTATGTCGCGGCGACATATGCAAATAGCGTCCGCTAGGAATGTCGTAGAGAGCTGAAAGTAAGAAATGAGCATCGTTCAGACAATTTTCTATCATGGGGGGGGCACTTCAAAAGTCGGACTTCCGGTGTCCCTAGCTCGTGACCGGAAGTAGTAGACCGGAAGTGGGTGGTGTCCACTCAAAGGTCTGGCCGAGACGAGTCCATAGACGTCTGAACCATCTCCGTGGCACTTACCGTTGGCGAGATATAGCGGGATGTCGTTCCCCCATAGACTCCCATGTTAAATGGATGTCGTCCTTGAAAAACTCCTAAGTGTTTTGTCGTTGTATGGGTAGGGGACATTGCAGAAACCACTGAGGAGCATGAATCAGGCCATTTCATTTCCTTTGAAAAGGCGGACCGGAAGTGGCCGTGTCTCGGCCGGGGAGGGTCCGCGAGCCTCATGTTGGGTGTCCACGTGTAGGTCTGGCCGAGACGAGTCCATAGACATCTGAACCATCCCCGTGGCACGTACCGTTGGCGAGATACCGCGAGATGTCGTTCCCCCATAGACTCCCATGTTAAATGGATGTCGGCCTTGAAAAGTTCCTAAGTGTTTTGTCGTTGTATGGAAAGGGGACATCCCAGAGACCACTTAGGAGCATGAATCAGGCAATTTTATTTTCTTGTAAAACGCGGACCGGAAGTGGCCGTATCTCGGCCCAGGAAGGTCCCGCGGACCTCATGTTGGGTGTCTAAGTGAAGGTCTGGCCGAGACGAGTCCATAGATGTCTGAACCATCTCCGTGGCACGTACCGTTGGCGAGATACCGCGAGATGTCGCTCCCCCATAGACTCCCATGTTAAATGGATGTCCCCCCTTGAAAAACGACCAAGTGTTTTGGAATAACGTGTCTCCAGAACATGCATAGGAGCACGTTTCAGGCCATTTGGAGTCGAATGGTCCCTATATTGGCATGTGCCATGTGTCAGACACTTAGGGTTAGGATGAGAGGTTCCTGGTAGGGTTATATATAGTAAGTGGGCCGTGTTGGGTGTCCACGTGTAGGTCTGGCCGAGACGAGTCCATAGACATCTGAACCATCCCCGTGGCACGTACCGTTGGCGAGATACCGCGAGATGTCGTTCCCCCATAGACTCCCATGTTAAATGGATGTCGGCCTTGAAAAGTTCCTAAGTGTTTTGTCGTTGTATGGAAAGGGGACATCCCAGAGACCACTTAGGAGCATGAATCAGGCAATTTTATTTTCTTGTAAAACGCGGACCGGAAGTGGCCGTATCTCGGCCCAGGAAGGTCCCGCGGACCTCATGTTGGGTGTCTAAGTGAAGGTCTGGCCGAGACGAGTCCATAGATGTCTGAACCATCTCCGTGGCACGTACCGTTGGCGAGATACCGCGAGATGTCGCTCCCCCATAGACTCCCATGTTAAATGGATGTCCCCCCTTGAAAAACGACCAAGTGTTTTGGAATAACGTGTCTCCAGAACATGCATAGGAGCACGTTTCAGGCCATTTGGAGTCGAATGGTCCCTATATTGGCATGTGCCATGTGTCAGACACTTAGGGTTAGGATGAGAGGTTCCTGGTAGGGTTATATATAGTAAGTGGGCCGTGTTGGGTGTCCACGTGTAGGTCTGGCCGAGACGAGTCCATAGACATCTGAACCATCCCCGTGGCACGTACCGTTGGCGAGATACCGCGAGATGTCGTTCCCCCATAGACTCCCATGTTAAATGGATGTCGGCCTTGAAAAGTTCCTAAGTGTTTTGTCGTTGTATGGAAAGGGGACATCCCAGAGACCACTTAGGAGCATGAATCAGGCAATTTTATTTTCTTGTAAAACGCGGACCGGAAGTGGCCGTATCTCGGCCCAGGAAGGTCCCGCGGACCTCATGTTGGGTGTCTAAGTGAAGGTCTGGCCGAGACGAGTCCATAGATGTCTGAACCATCTCCGTGGCACGTACCGTTGGCGAGATACCGCGAGATGTCGCTCCCCCATAGACTCCCATGTTAAATGGATGTCCCCCCTTGAAAAACGACCAAGTGTTTTGGAATAACGTGTCTCCAGAACATGCATAGGAGCACGTTTCAGGCCATTTGGAGTCGAATGGTCCCTATATTGGCATGTGCCATGTGTCAGACACTTAGGGTTAGGATGAGAGGTTCCTGGTAGGGTTATATATAGTAAGTGGGCCGTGTTGGGTGTCCACGTGTAGGTCTGGCCGAGACGAGTCCATAGACATCTGAACCATCCCCGTGGCACGTACCGTTGGCGAGATACCGCGAGATGTCGTTCCCCCATAGACTCCCATGTTAAATGGATGTCGGCCTTGAAAAGTTCCTAAGTGTTTTGTCGTTGTATGGAAAGGGGACATCCCAGAGACCACTTAGGAGCATGAATCAGGCAATTTTATTTTCTTGTAAAACGCGGACCGGAAGTGGCCGTATCTCGGCCCAGGAAGGTCCCGCGGACCTCATGTTGGGTGTCTAAGTGAAGGTCTGGCCGAGACGAGTCCATAGATGTCTGAACCATCTCCGTGGCACGTACCGTTGGCGAGATACCGCGAGATGTCGCTCCCCCATAGACTCCCATGTTAAATGGATGTCCCCCCTTGAAAAACGACCAAGTGTTTTGGAATAACGTGTCTCCAGAACATGCATAGGAGCACGTTTCAGGCCATTTGGAGTCGAATGGTCCCTATATTGGCATGTGCCATGTGTCAGACACTTAGGGTTAGGATGAGAGGTTCCTGGTAGGGTTATATATAGTAAGTGGGCCGTGTTGGGTGTCCACGTGTAGGTCTGGCCGAGACGAGTCCATAGACATCTGAACCATCCCCGTGGCACGTACCGTTGGCGAGATACCGCGAGATGTCGTTCCCCCATAGACTCCCATGTTAAATGGATGTCGGCCTTGAAAAGTTAGGGTTAGGGTTAGGGTTAGGGTTAGGGTTAGGGTTAGGGTTAGGGTTAGGGTTAGGGTTAGGGTTAGGGTTAGGGTTAGGTATTAGGCTGGAAAAGGGTATGTCGCGGCGACATATGCAAATAGCGTCCGCTAGGAATGTCGTAGAGAGCTGAAAGTAAGAAATGAGCATCGTTCAGACAATTTTCTATCATGGGGGGGGCACTTCAAAAGTCGGACTTCCGGTGTCCCTAGCTCGTGACCGGAAGTAGTAGACCGGAAGTGGGTGGTGTCCACTCAAAGGTCTGGCCGAGACGAGTCCATAGACGTCTGAACCATCTCCGTGGCACTTACCGTTGGCGAGATATAGCGGGATGTCGTTCCCCCATAGACTCCCATGTTAAATGGATGTCGTCCTTGAAAAACTCCTAAGTGTTTTGTCGTTGTATGGGTAGGGGACATTGCAGAAACCACTGAGGAGCATGAATCAGGCCATTTCATTTCCTTTGAAAAGGCGGACCGGAAGTGGCCGTGTCTCGGCCGGGGAGGGTCCGCGAGCCTCATGTTGGGTGTCCACGTGTAGGTCTGGCCGAGACGAGTCCATAGACATCTGAACCATCCCCGTGGCACGTACCGTTGGCGAGATACCGCGAGATGTCGTTCCCCCATAGACTCCCATGTTAAATGGATGTCGGCCTTGAAAAGTTCCTAAGTGTTTTGTCGTTGTATGGAAAGGGGACATCCCAGAGACCACTTAGGAGCATGAATCAGGCAATTTTATTTTCTTGTAAAACGCGGACCGGAAGTGGCCGTATCTCGGCCCAGGAAGGTCCCGCGGACCTCATGTTGGGTGTCTAAGTGAAGGTCTGGCCGAGACGAGTCCATAGATGTCTGAACCATCTCCGTGGCACGTACCGTTGGCGAGATACCGCGAGATGTCGCTCCCCCATAGACTCCCATGTTAAATGGATGTCCCCCCTTGAAAAACGACCAAGTGTTTTGGAATAACGTGTCTCCAGAACATGCATAGGAGCACGTTTCAGGCCATTTGGAGTCGAATGGTCCCTATATTGGCATGTGCCATGTGTCAGACACTTAGGGTTAGGATGAGAGGTTCCTGGTAGGGTTATATATAGTAAGTGGGCCGTGTTGGGTGTCCACGTGTAGGTCTGGCCGAGACGAGTCCATAGACATCTGAACCATCCCCGTGGCACGTACCGTTGGCGAGATACCGCGAGATGTCGTTCCCCCATAGACTCCCATGTTAAATGGATGTCGGCCTTGAAAAGTTCCTAAGTGTTTTGTCGTTGTATGGAAAGGGGACATCCCAGAGACCACTTAGGAGCATGAATCAGGCAATTTTATTTTCTTGTAAAACGCGGACCGGAAGTGGCCGTATCTCGGCCCAGGAAGGTCCCGCGGACCTCATGTTGGGTGTCTAAGTGAAGGTCTGGCCGAGACGAGTCCATAGATGTCTGAACCATCTCCGTGGCACGTACCGTTGGCGAGATACCGCGAGATGTCGCTCCCCCATAGACTCCCATGTTAAATGGATGTCCCCCCTTGAAAAACGACCAAGTGTTTTGGAATAACGTGTCTCCAGAACATGCATAGGAGCACGTTTCAGGCCATTTGGAGTCGAATGGTCCCTATATTGGCATGTGCCATGTGTCAGACACTTAGGGTTAGGATGAGAGGTTCCTGGTAGGGTTATATATAGTAAGTGGGCCGTGTTGGGTGTCCACGTGTAGGTCTGGCCGAGACGAGTCCATAGACATCTGAACCATCCCCGTGGCACGTACCGTTGGCGAGATACCGCGAGATGTCGTTCCCCCATAGACTCCCATGTTAAATGGATGTCGGCCTTGAAAAGTTAGGGTTAGGGTTAGGGTTAGGGTTAGGGTTAGGGTTAGGGTTAGGGTTAGGGTTAGGGTTAGGGTTAGGGTTAGGGTTAGGGTTAGGGTTAGGGTTAGGGTTAGGGTTAGGGTTAGGGTTAGGGTTAGGGTTAGGGTTAGGGTTAGGGTTAGGGTTAGGGTTAGGGTTAGGGTTAGGGTTAGGGTTAGGGTTAGGGTTAGGGTTAGGGTTAGGGTTAGGGTTAGGGTTAGGGTTAGGGTTAGGGTTAGGGTTAGGGTTAGGTATTAGGCTGGAAAAGGGTATGTCGCGGCGACATATGCAAATAGCGTCCGCTAGGAATGTCGTAGAGAGCTGAAAGTAAGAAATGAGCATCGTTCAGACAATTTTCTATCATGGGGGGGGCACTTCAAAAGTCGGACTTCCGGTGTCCCTAGCTCGTGACCGGAAGTAGTAGACCGGAAGTGGGTGGTGTCCACTCAAAGGTCTGGCCGAGACGAGTCCATAGACGTCTGAACCATCTCCGTGGCACTTACCGTTGGCGAGATATAGCGGGATGTCGTTCCCCCATAGACTCCCATGTTAAATGGATGTCGTCCTTGAAAAACTCCTAAGTGTTTTGTCGTTGTATGGGTAGGGGACATTGCAGAAACCACTGAGGAGCATGAATCAGGCCATTTCATTTCCTTTGAAAAGGCGGACCGGAAGTGGCCGTGTCTCGGCCGGGGAGGGTCCGCGAGCCTCATGTTGGGTGTCCACGTGTAGGTCTGGCCGAGACGAGTCCATAGACATCTGAACCATCCCCGTGGCACGTACCGTTGGCGAGATACCGCGAGATGTCGTTCCCCCATAGACTCCCATGTTAAATGGATGTCGGCCTTGAAAAGTTCCTAAGTGTTTTGTCGTTGTATGGAAAGGGGACATCCCAGAGACCACTTAGGAGCATGAATCAGGCAATTTTATTTTCTTGTAAAACGCGGACCGGAAGTGGCCGTATCTCGGCCCAGGAAGGTCCCGCGGACCTCATGTTGGGTGTCTAAGTGAAGGTCTGGCCGAGACGAGTCCATAGATGTCTGAACCATCTCCGTGGCACGTACCGTTGGCGAGATACCGCGAGATGTCGCTCCCCCATAGACTCCCATGTTAAATGGATGTCCCCCCTTGAAAAACGACCAAGTGTTTTGGAATAACGTGTCTCCAGAACATGCATAGGAGCACGTTTCAGGCCATTTGGAGTCGAATGGTCCCTATATTGGCATGTGCCATGTGTCAGACACTTAGGGTTAGGATGAGAGGTTCCTGGTAGGGTTATATATAGTAAGTGGGCCGTGTTGGGTGTCCACGTGTAGGTCTGGCCGAGACGAGTCCATAGACATCTGAACCATCCCCGTGGCACGTACCGTTGGCGAGATACCGCGAGATGTCGTTCCCCCATAGACTCCCATGTTAAATGGATGTCGGCCTTGAAAAGTTCCTAAGTGTTTTGTCGTTGTATGGAAAGGGGACATCCCAGAGACCACTTAGGAGCATGAATCAGGCAATTTTATTTTCTTGTAAAACGCGGACCGGAAGTGGCCGTATCTCGGCCCAGGAAGGTCCCGCGGACCTCATGTTGGGTGTCTAAGTGAAGGTCTGGCCGAGACGAGTCCATAGATGTCTGAACCATCTCCGTGGCACGTACCGTTGGCGAGATACCGCGAGATGTCGCTCCCCCATAGACTCCCATGTTAAATGGATGTCCCCCCTTGAAAAACGACCAAGTGTTTTGGAATAACGTGTCTCCAGAACATGCATAGGAGCACGTTTCAGGCCATTTGGAGTCGAATGGTCCCTATATTGGCATGTGCCATGTGTCAGACACTTAGGGTTAGGATGAGAGGTTCCTGGTAGGGTTATATATAGTAAGTGGGCCGTGTTGGGTGTCCACGTGTAGGTCTGGCCGAGACGAGTCCATAGACATCTGAACCATCCCCGTGGCACGTACCGTTGGCGAGATACCGCGAGATGTCGTTCCCCCATAGACTCCCATGTTAAATGGATGTCGGCCTTGAAAAGTTAGGGTTAGGGTTAGGGTTAGGGTTAGGGTTAGGGTTAGGGTTAGGGTTAGGGTTAGGGTTAGGGTTAGGGTTAGGGTTAGGGTTAGGGTTAGGGTTAGGGTTAGGGTTAGGGTTAGGGTTAGGGTTAGGGTTAGGGTTAGGGTTAGGGTTAGGGTTAGGGTTAGGGTTAGGGTTAGGGTTAGGGTTAGGGTTAGGGTTAGGGTTAGGGTTAGGGTTAGGGTTAGGGTTAGGGTTAGGGTTAGGGTTAGGGTTAGGGTTAGGGTTAGGTATTAGGCTGGAAAAGGGTTAGGGTTAGGGTTAGGGTTAGGGTTAGGGTTAGGGTTAGGGTTAGGGTTAGGGTTAGGGTTAGGGTTAGGGTTAGGGTTAGGGTTAGGGTTAGGGTTAGGGTTAGGGTTAGGGTTAGGGTTAGGGTTAGGGTTAGGGTTAGGGTTAGGGTTAGGTATTAGGCTGGAAAAGGGTATGTCGCGGCGACATATGCAAATAGCGTCCGCTAGGAATGTCGTAGAGAGCTGAAAGTAAGAAATGAGCATCGTTCAGACAATTTTCTATCATGGGGGGGGCACTTCAAAAGTCGGACTTCCGGTGTCCCTAGCTCGTGACCGGAAGTAGTAGACCGGAAGTGGGTGGTGTCCACTCAAAGGTCTGGCCGAGACGAGTCCATAGACGTCTGAACCATCTCCGTGGCACTTACCGTTGGCGAGATATAGCGGGATGTCGTTCCCCCATAGACTCCCATGTTAAATGGATGTCGTCCTTGAAAAACTCCTAAGTGTTTTGTCGTTGTATGGGTAGGGGACATTGCAGAAACCACTGAGGAGCATGAATCAGGCCATTTCATTTCCTTTGAAAAGGCGGACCGGAAGTGGCCGTGTCTCGGCCGGGGAGGGTCCGCGAGCCTCATGTTGGGTGTCCACGTGTAGGTCTGGCCGAGACGAGTCCATAGACATCTGAACCATCCCCGTGGCACGTACCGTTGGCGAGATACCGCGAGATGTCGTTCCCCCATAGACTCCCATGTTAAATGGATGTCGGCCTTGAAAAGTTCCTAAGTGTTTTGTCGTTGTATGGAAAGGGGACATCCCAGAGACCACTTAGGAGCATGAATCAGGCAATTTTATTTTCTTGTAAAACGCGGACCGGAAGTGGCCGTATCTCGGCCCAGGAAGGTCCCGCGGACCTCATGTTGGGTGTCTAAGTGAAGGTCTGGCCGAGACGAGTCCATAGATGTCTGAACCATCTCCGTGGCACGTACCGTTGGCGAGATACCGCGAGATGTCGCTCCCCCATAGACTCCCATGTTAAATGGATGTCCCCCCTTGAAAAACGACCAAGTGTTTTGGAATAACGTGTCTCCAGAACATGCATAGGAGCACGTTTCAGGCCATTTGGAGTCGAATGGTCCCTATATTGGCATGTGCCATGTGTCAGACACTTAGGGTTAGGATGAGAGGTTCCTGGTAGGGTTATATATAGTAAGTGGGCCGTGTTGGGTGTCCACGTGTAGGTCTGGCCGAGACGAGTCCATAGACATCTGAACCATCCCCGTGGCACGTACCGTTGGCGAGATACCGCGAGATGTCGTTCCCCCATAGACTCCCATGTTAAATGGATGTCGGCCTTGAAAAGTTCCTAAGTGTTTTGTCGTTGTATGGAAAGGGGACATCCCAGAGACCACTTAGGAGCATGAATCAGGCAATTTTATTTTCTTGTAAAACGCGGACCGGAAGTGGCCGTATCTCGGCCCAGGAAGGTCCCGCGGACCTCATGTTGGGTGTCTAAGTGAAGGTCTGGCCGAGACGAGTCCATAGATGTCTGAACCATCTCCGTGGCACGTACCGTTGGCGAGATACCGCGAGATGTCGCTCCCCCATAGACTCCCATGTTAAATGGATGTCCCCCCTTGAAAAACGACCAAGTGTTTTGGAATAACGTGTCTCCAGAACATGCATAGGAGCACGTTTCAGGCCATTTGGAGTCGAATGGTCCCTATATTGGCATGTGCCATGTGTCAGACACTTAGGGTTAGGATGAGAGGTTCCTGGTAGGGTTATATATAGTAAGTGGGCCGTGTTGGGTGTCCACGTGTAGGTCTGGCCGAGACGAGTCCATAGACATCTGAACCATCCCCGTGGCACGTACCGTTGGCGAGATACCGCGAGATGTCGTTCCCCCATAGACTCCCATGTTAAATGGATGTCGGCCTTGAAAAGTTAGGGTTAGGGTTAGGGTTAGGGTTAGGGTTAGGGTTAGGGTTAGGGTTAGGGTTAGGGTTAGGGTTAGGGTTAGGGTTAGGGTTAGGGTTAGGGTTAGGGTTAGGGTTAGGGTTAGGGTTAGGGTTAGGGTTAGGGTTAGGGTTAGGGTTAGGGTTAGGGTTAGGTATTAGGCTGGAAAAGGGTATGTCGCGGCGACATATGCAAATAGCGTCCGCTAGGAATGTCGTAGAGAGCTGAAAGTAAGAAATGAGCATCGTTCAGACAATTTTCTATCATGGGGGGGGCACTTCAAAAGTCGGACTTCCGGTGTCCCTAGCTCGTGACCGGAAGTAGTAGACCGGAAGTGGGTGGTGTCCACTCAAAGGTCTGGCCGAGACGAGTCCATAGACGTCTGAACCATCTCCGTGGCACTTACCGTTGGCGAGATATAGCGGGATGTCGTTCCCCCATAGACTCCCATGTTAAATGGATGTCGTCCTTGAAAAACTCCTAAGTGTTTTGTCGTTGTATGGGTAGGGGACATTGCAGAAACCACTGAGGAGCATGAATCAGGCCATTTCATTTCCTTTGAAAAGGCGGACCGGAAGTGGCCGTGTCTCGGCCGGGGAGGGTCCGCGAGCCTCATGTTGGGTGTCCACGTGTAGGTCTGGCCGAGACGAGTCCATAGACATCTGAACCATCCCCGTGGCACGTACCGTTGGCGAGATACCGCGAGATGTCGTTCCCCCATAGACTCCCATGTTAAATGGATGTCGGCCTTGAAAAGTTCCTAAGTGTTTTGTCGTTGTATGGAAAGGGGACATCCCAGAGACCACTTAGGAGCATGAATCAGGCAATTTTATTTTCTTGTAAAACGCGGACCGGAAGTGGCCGTATCTCGGCCCAGGAAGGTCCCGCGGACCTCATGTTGGGTGTCTAAGTGAAGGTCTGGCCGAGACGAGTCCATAGATGTCTGAACCATCTCCGTGGCACGTACCGTTGGCGAGATACCGCGAGATGTCGCTCCCCCATAGACTCCCATGTTAAATGGATGTCCCCCCTTGAAAAACGACCAAGTGTTTTGGAATAACGTGTCTCCAGAACATGCATAGGAGCACGTTTCAGGCCATTTGGAGTCGAATGGTCCCTATATTGGCATGTGCCATGTGTCAGACACTTAGGGTTAGGATGAGAGGTTCCTGGTAGGGTTATATATAGTAAGTGGGCCGTGTTGGGTGTCCACGTGTAGGTCTGGCCGAGACGAGTCCATAGACATCTGAACCATCCCCGTGGCACGTACCGTTGGCGAGATACCGCGAGATGTCGTTCCCCCATAGACTCCCATGTTAAATGGATGTCGGCCTTGAAAAGTTCCTAAGTGTTTTGTCGTTGTATGGAAAGGGGACATCCCAGAGACCACTTAGGAGGGTTAGGGTTAGGGTTAGGGTTAGGGTTAGGGTTAGGGTTAGGGTTAGGGTTAGGGTTAGGGTTAGGGTTAGGGTTAGGGTTAGGGTTAGGGTTAGGGTTAGGGTTAGGGTTAGGGTTAGGGTTAGGGTTAGGGTTAGGGTTAGGGTTAGGGTTAGGGTTAGGGTTAGGGTTAGGGTTAGGGTTAGGGTTAGGGTTAGGGTTAGGGTTAGGGTTAGGGTTAGGGTTAGGGTTAGGGTTAGGGTTAGGTATTAGGCTGGAAAAGGGTATGTCGCGGCGACATATGCAAATAGCGTCCGCTAGGAATGTCGTAGAGAGCTGAAAGTAAGAAATGAGCATCGTTCAGACAATTTTCTATCATGGGGGGGGCACTTCAAAAGTCGGACTTCCGGTGTCCCTAGCTCGTGACCGGAAGTAGTAGACCGGAAGTGGGTGGTGTCCACTCAAAGGTCTGGCCGAGACGAGTCCATAGACGTCTGAACCATCTCCGTGGCACTTACCGTTGGCGAGATATAGCGGGATGTCGTTCCCCCATAGACTCCCATGTTAAATGGATGTCGTCCTTGAAAAACTCCTAAGTGTTTTGTCGTTGTATGGGTAGGGGACATTGCAGAAACCACTGAGGAGCATGAATCAGGCCATTTCATTTCCTTTGAAAAGGCGGACCGGAAGTGGCCGTGTCTCGGCCGGGGAGGGTCCGCGAGCCTCATGTTGGGTGTCCACGTGTAGGTCTGGCCGAGACGAGTCCATAGACATCTGAACCATCCCCGTGGCACGTACCGTTGGCGAGATACCGCGAGATGTCGTTCCCCCATAGACTCCCATGTTAAATGGATGTCGGCCTTGAAAAGTTCCTAAGTGTTTTGTCGTTGTATGGAAAGGGGACATCCCAGAGACCACTTAGGAGCATGAATCAGGCAATTTTATTTTCTTGTAAAACGCGGACCGGAAGTGGCCGTATCTCGGCCCAGGAAGGTCCCGCGGACCTCATGTTGGGTGTCTAAGTGAAGGTCTGGCCGAGACGAGTCCATAGATGTCTGAACCATCTCCGTGGCACGTACCGTTGGCGAGATACCGCGAGATGTCGCTCCCCCATAGACTCCCATGTTAAATGGATGTCCCCCCTTGAAAAACGACCAAGTGTTTTGGAATAACGTGTCTCCAGAACATGCATAGGAGCACGTTTCAGGCCATTTGGAGTCGAATGGTCCCTATATTGGCATGTGCCATGTGTCAGACACTTAGGGTTAGGATGAGAGGTTCCTGGTAGGGTTATATATAGTAAGTGGGCCGTGTTGGGTGTCCACGTGTAGGTCTGGCCGAGACGAGTCCATAGACATCTGAACCATCCCCGTGGCACGTACCGTTGGCGAGATACCGCGAGATGTCGTTCCCCCATAGACTCCCATGTTAAATGGATGTCGGCCTTGAAAAGTTCCTAAGTGTTTTGTCGTTGTATGGAAAGGGGACATCCCAGAGACCACTTAGGAGCATGAATCAGGCAATTTTATTTTCTTGTAAAACGCGGACCGGAAGTGGCCGTATCTCGGCCCAGGAAGGTCCCGCGGACCTCATGTTGGGTGTCTAAGTGAAGGTCTGGCCGAGACGAGTCCATAGATGTCTGAACCATCTCCGTGGCACGTACCGTTGGCGAGATACCGCGAGATGTCGCTCCCCCATAGACTCCCATGTTAAATGGATGTCCCCCCTTGAAAAACGACCAAGTGTTTTGGAATAACGTGTCTCCAGAACATGCATAGGAGCACGTTTCAGGCCATTTGGAGTCGAATGGTCCCTATATTGGCATGTGCCATGTGTCAGACACTTAGGGTTAGGATGAGAGGTTCCTGGTAGGGTTATATATAGTAAGTGGGCCGTGTTGGGTGTCCACGTGTAGGTCTGGCCGAGACGAGTCCATAGACATCTGAACCATCCCCGTGGCACGTACCGTTGGCGAGATACCGCGAGATGTCGTTCCCCCATAGACTCCCATGTTAAATGGATGTCGGCCTTGAAAAGTTAGGGTTAGGGTTAGGGTTAGGGTTAGGGTTAGGGTTAGGGTTAGGGTTAGGGTTAGGGTTAGGGTTAGGGTTAGGGTTAGGGTTAGGGTTAGGGTTAGGGTTAGGGTTAGGGTTAGGGTTAGGGTTAGGGTTAGGGTTAGGGTTAGGGTTAGGGTTAGGGTTAGGGTTAGGGTTAGGGGTTAGGGTTAGGGTTAGGTATTAGGCTGGAAAAGGGTATGTCGCGGCGACATATGCAAATAGCGTCCGCTAGGAATGTCGTAGAGAGCTGAAAGTAAGAAATGAGCATCGTTCAGACAATTTTCTATCATGGGGGGGGCACTTCAAAAGTCGGACTTCCGGTGTCCCTAGCTCGTGACCGGAAGTAGTAGACCGGAAGTGGGTGGTGTCCACTCAAAGGTCTGGCCGAGACGAGTCCATAGACGTCTGAACCATCTCCGTGGCACTTACCGTTGGCGAGATATAGCGGGATGTCGTTCCCCCATAGACTCCCATGTTAAATGGATGTCGTCCTTGAAAAACTCCTAAGTGTTTTGTCGTTGTATGGGTAGGGGACATTGCAGAAACCACTGAGGAGCATGAATCAGGCCATTTCATTTCCTTTGAAAAGGCGGACCGGAAGTGGCCGTGTCTCGGCCGGGGAGGGTCCGCGAGCCTCATGTTGGGTGTCCACGTGTAGGTCTGGCCGAGACGAGTCCATAGACATCTGAACCATCCCCGTGGCACGTACCGTTGGCGAGATACCGCGAGATGTCGTTCCCCCATAGACTCCCATGTTAAATGGATGTCGGCCTTGAAAAGTTCCTAAGTGTTTTGTCGTTGTATGGAAAGGGGACATCCCAGAGACCACTTAGGAGCATGAATCAGGCAATTTTATTTTCTTGTAAAACGCGGACCGGAAGTGGCCGTATCTCGGCCCAGGAAGGTCCCGCGGACCTCATGTTGGGTGTCTAAGTGAAGGTCTGGCCGAGACGAGTCCATAGATGTCTGAACCATCTCCGTGGCACGTACCGTTGGCGAGATACCGCGAGATGTCGCTCCCCCATAGACTCCCATGTTAAATGGATGTCCCCCCTTGAAAAACGACCAAGTGTTTTGGAATAACGTGTCTCCAGAACATGCATAGGAGCACGTTTCAGGCCATTTGGAGTCGAATGGTCCCTATATTGGCATGTGCCATGTGTCAGACACTTAGGGTTAGGATGAGAGGTTCCTGGTAGGGTTATATATAGTAAGTGGGCCGTGTTGGGTGTCCACGTGTAGGTCTGGCCGAGACGAGTCCATAGACATCTGAACCATCCCCGTGGCACGTACCGTTGGCGAGATACCGCGAGATGTCGTTCCCCCATAGACTCCCATGTTAAATGGATGTCGGCCTTGAAAAGTTCCTAAGTGTTTTGTCGTTGTATGGAAAGGGGACATCCCAGAGACCACTTAGGAGCATGAATCAGGCAATTTTATTTTCTTGTAAAACGCGGACCGGAAGTGGCCGTATCTCGGCCCAGGAAGGTCCCGCGGACCTCATGTTGGGTGTCTAAGTGAAGGTCTGGCCGAGACGAGTCCATAGATGTCTGAACCATCTCCGTGGCACGTACCGTTGGCGAGATACCGCGAGATGTCGCTCCCCCATAGACTCCCATGTTAAATGGATGTCCCCCCTTGAAAAACGACCAAGTGTTTTGGAATAACGTGTCTCCAGAACATGCATAGGAGCACGTTTCAGGCCATTTGGAGTCGAATGGTCCCTATATTGGCATGTGCCATGTGTCAGACACTTAGGGTTAGGATGAGAGGTTCCTGGTAGGGTTATATATAGTAAGTGGGCCGTGTTGGGTGTCCACGTGTAGGTCTGGCCGAGACGAGTCCATAGACATCTGAACCATCCCCGTGGCACGTACCGTTGGCGAGATACCGCGAGATGTCGTTCCCCCATAGACTCCCATGTTAAATGGATGTCGGCCTTGGGTTAGGGTTAGGGGTTAGGGTTAGGGTTAGGGTTAGGGTTAGGGGTTAGGGTTAGGGTTAGGGTTAGGGTTAGGGTTAGGGTTAGGGTTAGGGTTAGGGTTAGGGTTAGGGTTAGGGTTAGGGTTAGGGTTAGGGTTAGGGTTAGGGTTAGGGTTAGGGTTAGGGTTAGGGTTAGGTATTAGGCTGGAAAAGGGTATGTCGCGGCGACATATGCAAATAGCGTCCGCTAGGAATGTCGTAGAGAGCTGAAAGTAAGAAATGAGCATCGTTCAGACAATTTTCTATCATGGGGGGGGCACTTCAAAAGTCGGACTTCCGGTGTCCCTAGCTCGTGACCGGAAGTAGTAGACCGGAAGTGGGTGGTGTCCACTCAAAGGTCTGGCCGAGACGAGTCCATAGACGTCTGAACCATCTCCGTGGCACTTACCGTTGGCGAGATATAGCGGGATGTCGTTCCCCCATAGACTCCCATGTTAAATGGATGTCGTCCTTGAAAAACTCCTAAGTGTTTTGTCGTTGTATGGGTAGGGGACATTGCAGAAACCACTGAGGAGCATGAATCAGGCCATTTCATTTCCTTTGAAAAGGCGGACCGGAAGTGGCCGTGTCTCGGCCGGGGAGGGTCCGCGAGCCTCATGTTGGGTGTCCACGTGTAGGTCTGGCCGAGACGAGTCCATAGACATCTGAACCATCCCCGTGGCACGTACCGTTGGCGAGATACCGCGAGATGTCGTTCCCCCATAGACTCCCATGTTAAATGGATGTCGGCCTTGAAAAGTTCCTAAGTGTTTTGTCGTTGTATGGAAAGGGGACATCCCAGAGACCACTTAGGAGCATGAATCAGGCAATTTTATTTTCTTGTAAAACGCGGACCGGAAGTGGCCGTATCTCGGCCCAGGAAGGTCCCGCGGACCTCATGTTGGGTGTCTAAGTGAAGGTCTGGCCGAGACGAGTCCATAGATGTCTGAACCATCTCCGTGGCACGTACCGTTGGCGAGATACCGCGAGATGTCGCTCCCCCATAGACTCCCATGTTAAATGGATGTCCCCCCTTGAAAAACGACCAAGTGTTTTGGAATAACGTGTCTCCAGAACATGCATAGGAGCACGTTTCAGGCCATTTGGAGTCGAATGGTCCCTATATTGGCATGTGCCATGTGTCAGACACTTAGGGTTAGGATGAGAGGTTCCTGGTAGGGTTATATATAGTAAGTGGGCCGTGTTGGGTGTCCACGTGTAGGTCTGGCCGAGACGAGTCCATAGACATCTGAACCATCCCCGTGGCACGTACCGTTGGCGAGATACCGCGAGATGTCGTTCCCCCATAGACTCCCATGTTAAATGGATGTCGGCCTTGAAAAGTTCCTAAGTGTTTTGTCGTTGTATGGAAAGGGGACATCCCAGAGACCACTTAGGAGCATGAATCAGGCAATTTTATTTTCTTGTAAAACGCGGACCGGAAGTGGCCGTATCTCGGCCCAGGAAGGTCCCGCGGACCTCATGTTGGGTGTCTAAGTGAAGGTCTGGCCGAGACGAGTCCATAGATGTCTGAACCATCTCCGTGGCACGTACCGTTGGCGAGATACCGCGAGATGTCGCTCCCCCATAGACTCCCATGTTAAATGGATGTCCCCCCTTGAAAAACGACCAAGTGTTTTGGAATAACGTGTCTCCAGAACATGCATAGGAGCACGTTTCAGGCCATTTGGAGTCGAATGGTCCCTATATTGGCATGTGCCATGTGTCAGACACTTAGGGTTAGGATGAGAGGTTCCTGGTAGGGTTATATATAGTAAGTGGGCCGTGTTGGGTGTCCACGTGTAGGTCTGGCCGAGACGAGTCCATAGACATCTGAACCATCCCCGTGGCACGTACCGTTGGCGAGATACCGCGAGATGTCGTTCCCCCATAGACTCCCATGTTAAATGGATGTCGGCCTTGAAAAGTTAGGGTTAGGGTTAGGGTTAGGGTTAGGGTTAGGGTTAGGGTTAGGGTTAGGGTTAGGGTTAGGGTTAGGGTTAGGGTTAGGGTTAGGGTTAGGGTTAGGGTTAGGGTTAGGGTTAGGGTTAGGGTTAGGGTTAGGGTTAGGGTTAGGGTTAGGGTTAGGGTTAGGGTTAGGGTTAGGGTTAGGGTTAGGGTTAGGGTTAGGGTTAGGGTTAGGGTTAGGGTTAGGGTTAGGGTTAGGGTTAGGGTTAGGGTTAGGGTTAGGGTTAGGTATTAGGCTGGAAAAGGGTATGTCGCGGCGACATATGCAAATAGCGTCCGCTAGGAATGTCGTAGAGAGCTGAAAGTAAGAAATGAGCATCGTTCAGACAATTTTCTATCATGGGGGGGGCACTTCAAAAGTCGGACTTCCGGTGTCCCTAGCTCGTGACCGGAAGTAGTAGACCGGAAGTGGGTGGTGTCCACTCAAAGGTCTGGCCGAGACGAGTCCATAGACGTCTGAACCATCTCCGTGGCACTTACCGTTGGCGAGATATAGCGGGATGTCGTTCCCCCATAGACTCCCATGTTAAATGGATGTCGTCCTTGAAAAACTCCTAAGTGTTTTGTCGTTGTATGGGTAGGGGACATTGCAGAAACCACTGAGGAGCATGAATCAGGCCATTTCATTTCCTTTGAAAAGGCGGACCGGAAGTGGCCGTGTCTCGGCCGGGGAGGGTCCGCGAGCCTCATGTTGGGTGTCCACGTGTAGGTCTGGCCGAGACGAGTCCATAGACATCTGAACCATCCCCGTGGCACGTACCGTTGGCGAGATACCGCGAGATGTCGTTCCCCCATAGACTCCCATGTTAAATGGATGTCGGCCTTGAAAAGTTCCTAAGTGTTTTGTCGTTGTATGGAAAGGGGACATCCCAGAGACCACTTAGGAGCATGAATCAGGCAATTTTATTTTCTTGTAAAACGCGGACCGGAAGTGGCCGTATCTCGGCCCAGGAAGGTCCCGCGGACCTCATGTTGGGTGTCTAAGTGAAGGTCTGGCCGAGACGAGTCCATAGATGTCTGAACCATCTCCGTGGCACGTACCGTTGGCGAGATACCGCGAGATGTCGCTCCCCCATAGACTCCCATGTTAAATGGATGTCCCCCCTTGAAAAACGACCAAGTGTTTTGGAATAACGTGTCTCCAGAACATGCATAGGAGCACGTTTCAGGCCATTTGGAGTCGAATGGTCCCTATATTGGCATGTGCCATGTGTCAGACACTTAGGGTTAGGATGAGAGGTTCCTGGTAGGGTTATATATAGTAAGTGGGCCGTGTTGGGTGTCCACGTGTAGGTCTGGCCGAGACGAGTCCATAGACATCTGAACCATCCCCGTGGCACGTACCGTTGGCGAGATACCGCGAGATGTCGTTCCCCCATAGACTCCCATGTTAAATGGATGTCGGCCTTGAAAAGTTCCTAAGTGTTTTGTCGTTGTATGGAAAGGGGACATCCCAGAGACCACTTAGGAGCATGAATCAGGCAATTTTATTTTCTTGTAAAACGCGGACCGGAAGTGGCCGTATCTCGGCCCAGGAAGGTCCCGCGGACCTCATGTTGGGTGTCTAAGTGAAGGTCTGGCCGAGACGAGTCCATAGATGTCTGAACCATCTCCGTGGCACGTACCGTTGGCGAGATACCGCGAGATGTCGCTCCCCCATAGACTCCCATGTTAAATGGATGTCCCCCCTTGAAAAACGACCAAGTGTTTTGGAATAACGTGTCTCCAGAACATGCATAGGAGCACGTTTCAGGCCATTTGGAGTCGAATGGTCCCTATATTGGCATGTGCCATGTGTCAGACACTTAGGGTTAGGATGAGAGGTTCCTGGTAGGGTTATATATAGTAAGTGGGCCGTGTTGGGTGTCCACGTGTAGGTCTGGCCGAGACGAGTCCATAGACATCTGAACCATCCCCGTGGCACGTACCGTTGGCGAGATACCGCGAGATGTCGTTCCCCCATAGACTCCCATGTTAAATGGATGTCGGCCTTGAAAAGTTAGGGTTAGGGTTAGGGTTAGGGTTAGGGTTAGGGTTAGGGTTAGGGTTAGGGTTAGGGTTAGGGTTAGGGTTAGGGTTAGGGTTAGGGTTAGGGTTAGGGTTAGGGTTAGGGTTAGGGTTAGGGTTAGGGTTAGGGTTAGGGTTAGGGTTAGGGTTAGGGTTAGGGTTAGGGTTAGGGTTAGGGTTAGGGTTAGGGTTAGGGTTAGGGTTAGGGTTAGGGTTAGGGTTAGGGTTAGGGTTAGGGTTAGGGTTAGGGTTAGGGTTAGGTATTAGGGTTAGGGTTAGGGTTAGGGTTAGGGTTAGGGTTAGGGTTAGGGTTAGGGTTAGGGTTAGGGTTAGGGTTAGGGTTAGGGTTAGGGTTAGGGTTAGGGTTAGGGTTAGGGTTAGGGTTAGGGTTAGGGTTAGGGTTAGGGTTAGGGTTAGGGTTAGGGTTAGGGTTAGGGTTAGGGTTAGGGTTAGGGTTAGGGTTAGGGTTAGGGTTAGGGTTAGGGTTAGGGTTAGGGTTAGGGTTAGGGTTAGGGTTAGGGTTAGGGTTAGGGTTAGGGTTAGGGTTAGGGTTAGGGTTAGGGTTAGGGTTAGGGTTAGGGTTAGGGTTAGGGTTAGGGTTAGGGTTAGGGTTAGGGTTAGGGTTAGGGTTAGGGTTAGGGTTAGGGTTAGGGTTAGGGTTAGGGTTAGGGTTAGGGTTAGGGTTAGGGTTAGGGTTAGGGTTAGGGTTAGGGTTAGGGTTAGGGTTAGGGTTAGGGTTAGGGTTAGGGTTAGGGTTAGGGTTAGGGTTAGGGTTAGGGTTAGGGTTAGGGTTAGGGTTAGGGTTAGGGTTAGGGTTAGGGTTAGGGTTAGGGTTAGGGTTAGGGTTAGGGTTAGGGTTAGGGTTAGGGTTAGGGTTAGGGTTAGGGTTAGGGTTAGGGTTAGGGTTAGGGTTAGGGTTAGGGTTAGGGTTAGGGTTAGGGTTAGGGTTAGGGTTAGGGTTAGGGTTAGGGTTAGGGTTAGGGTTAGGGTTAGGGTTAGGGTTAGGGTTAGGGTTAGGGTTAGGGTTAGGGTTAGGGTTAGGGTTAGGGTTAGGGTTAGGGTTAGGGTTAGGGTTAGGGTTAGGGTTAGGGTTAGGGTTAGGGTTAGGGTTAGGGTTAGGGTTAGGGTTAGGGTTAGGGTTAGGGTTAGGGTTAGGGTTAGGGTTAGGGTTAGGGTTAGGGTTAGGGTTAGGGTTAGGGTTAGGGTTAGGGTTAGGGTTAGGGTTAGGGTTAGGGTTAGGGTTAGGGTTAGGGTTAGGGTTAGGGTTAGGGTTAGGGTTAGGGTTAGGGTTAGGGTTAGGGTTAGGGTTAGGGTTAGGGTTAGGGTTAGGGTTAGGGTTAGGGTTAGGGTTAGGGTTAGGGTTAGGGTTAGGGTTAGGGTTAGGGTTAGGGTTAGGGTTAGGGTTAGGGTTAGGGTTAGGGTTAGGGTTAGGGTTAGGGTTAGGGTTAGGGTTAGGGTTAGGGTTAGGGTTAGGGTTAGGGTTAGGGTTAGGGTTAGGGTTAGGGTTAGGGTTAGGGTTAGGGTTAGGGTTAGGGTTAGGGTTAGGGTTAGGGTTAGGGTTAGGGTTAGGGTTAGGGTTAGGGTTAGGGTTAGGGTTAGGGTTAGGGTTAGGGTTAGGGTTAGGGTTAGGGTTAGGGTTAGGGTTAGGGTTAGGGTTAGGGTTAGGGTTAGGGTTAGGGTTAGGGTTAGGGTTAGGGTTAGGGTTAGGGTTAGGGTTAGGGTTAGGGTTAGGGTTAGGGTTAGGGTTAGGGTTAGGGTTAGGGTTAGGGTTAGGGTTAGGGTTAGGGTTAGGGTTAGGGTTAGGGTTAGGGTTAGGGTTAGGGTTAGGGTTAGGGTTAGGGTTAGGGTTAGGGTTAGGGTTAGGGTTAGGGTTAGGGTTAGGGTTAGGGTTAGGGTTAGGGTTAGGGTTAGGGTTAGGGTTAGGGTTAGGGTTAGGGTTAGGGTTAGGGTTAGGGTTAGGGTTAGGGTTAGGGTTAGGGTTAGGGTTAGGGTTAGGGTTAGGGTTAGGGTTAGGGTTAGGGTTAGGGTTAGGGTTAGGGTTAGGGTTAGGGTTAGGGTTAGGGTTAGGGTTAGGGTTAGGGTTAGGGTTAGGGTTAGGGTTAGGGTTAGGGTTAGGGTTAGGGTTAGGGTTAGGGTTAGGGTTAGGGTTAGGGTTAGGGTTAGGGTTAGGGTTAGGGTTAGGGTTAGGGTTAGGGTTAGGGTTAGGGTTAGGGTTAGGGTTAGGGTTAGGGTTAGGGTTAGGGTTAGGGTTAGGGTTAGGGTTAGGGTTAGGGTTAGGGTTAGGGTTAGGGTTAGGGTTAGGGTTAGGGTTAGGGTTAGGGTTAGGGTTAGGGTTAGGGTTAGGGTTAGGGTTAGGGTTAGGGTTAGGGTTAGGGTTAGGGTTAGGGTTAGGGTTAGGGTTAGGGTTAGGGTTAGGGTTAGGGTTAGGGTTAGGGTTAGGGTTAGGGTTAGGGTTAGGGTTAGGGTTAGGGTTAGGGTTAGGGTTAGGGTTAGGGTTAGGGTTAGGGTTAGGGTTAGGGTTAGGGTTAGGGTTAGGGTTAGGGTTAGGGTTAGGGTTAGGGTTAGGGTTAGGGTTAGGGTTAGGGTTAGGGTTAGGGTTAGGGTTAGGGTTAGGGTTAGGGTTAGGGTTAGGGTTAGGGTTAGGGTTAGGGTTAGGGTTAGGGTTAGGGTTAGGGTTAGGGTTAGGGTTAGGGTTAGGGTTAGGGTTAGGGTTAGGGTTAGGGTTAGGGTTAGGGTTAGGGTTAGGGTTAGGGTTAGGGTTAGGGTTAGGGTTAGGGTTAGGGGTTAGGGTTAGGGTTAGGGTTAGGGTTAGGGTTAGGGTTAGGGTTAGGGTTAGGGTTAGGGTTAGGGTTAGGGTTAGGGTTAGGGTTAGGGTTAGGGTTAGGGTTAGGGTTAGGGTTAGGGTTAGGGTTAGGGTTAGGGTTAGGGTTAGGGTTAGGGTTAGGGTTAGGGTTAGGGTTAGGGTTAGGGTTAGGGTTAGGGTTAGGGTTAGGGTTAGGGTTAGGGTTAGGGTTAGGGTTAGGGTTAGGGTTAGGGTTAGGGTTAGGGTTAGGGTTAGGGTTAGGGTTAGGGTTAGGGTTAGGGTTAGGGTTAGGGTTAGGGTTAGGGTTAGGGTTAGGGTTAGGGTTAGGGTTAGGGTTAGGGTTAGGGTTAGGGTTAGGGTTAGGGTTAGGGTTAGGGTTAGGGTTAGGGTTAGGGTTAGGGTTAGGGTTAGGGTTAGGGTTAGGGTTAGGGTTAGGGTTAGGGTTAGGGTTAGGGTTAGGGTTAGGGTAGGGTTAGGGTTAGGGTTAGGGTTAGGGTTAGGGTTAGGGTTAGGGTTAGGGTTAGGGTTAGGGTTAGGGTTAGGGTTAGGGTTAGGGTTAGGGTTAGGGTTAGGGTTAGGGTTAGGGTTAGGGTTAGGGTTAGGGTTAGGGTTAGGGTTAGGGTTAGGGTTAGGGTTAGGGTTAGGGTTAGGGTTAGGGTTAGGGTTAGGGGTTAGGGTTAGGGTTAGGGTTAGGGTTAGGGTTAGGGTTAGGGTTAGGGTTAGGGTTAGGGTTAGGGTTAGGGTT